>NW_012115855.1:274597-276154 GCF_000951035.1 Colobus angolensis palliatus | reverse complement strand
ATCCCCTTCTTCCTGGTCCCCTTTCCTTTCCCATTTCCATGCCCACTTTCATAATCATTTCTTTGCTTAAAATACTGGATTTTCCTGCTGCTGGTATGCTCCAGGCTCAAACAAACAGGCTAAGACAGCAGCTAGTTGTCCTATCATCAGTGTTTTCTAGAACATAAGGTTCTAAAAAAGGTACAGGAAACTTGAAGGGGCAGCTTCCGAATCCTGCCCACCATGGTGTATCAGAATTATTCAAAACATAGAAAACCTGAAGGATATTTGCCTCCTAAAGATCCAAGTTGGAAATAGCTTAGAGGAAGGTACCTCAATAGCAAGAGAAACACAGGAGATTCGACAAGAGAACCAAGGAGGACGAGTGACCAAAGAATCTGTTCCAGATGACTGTTATCTCACAACAAGGGAAATGTGAAGTTAGGATCACAGAAACAGGGAAATGTAGCTAAGAATAACCGGGAATTACCGCTAGGAAAATTATCAGGAAAATGGGGCTAGAGGTGGCACAAGAAAGGGATAGGAAAGCGTGCTGATACTTCTAAAATTAGGAATAAAACAAAACCAATAATACCAATAAATGTGATACATATTGGTATGAGTCATAGATTAAGGGCGGCCACCCTGAGAAGAAAACTAGAATATATAACCTTTAACCAACCAAAGAAAACCTCAGTATACTAAATGGAACACAGGTATGGAGGGGGAAATACCAGCAATAAAAAAAACAATAAATACACGTGGACCAGGCACAGTGGCTCATGCCTGTAATCCCTGCACTTTTGGAGGCCCAGGTGGGAAGATCGCTCAAGCTCAGGAGTTCAAGACCAGCCTGGGCAATGTAGGCAGACCCCATCTCTACAAACAAATATAGAAAATTAGCCCAGTGGGTGGCGCATGCTTGTAGTCCTGGCTACTTGGAGGCTGAGGCAGTAAGATGGCCTGAGCCCAGGAGTTAGAGGCTGCAGTGAGCTATGACCACGCCGCTGCACTCCAGCCTGGACAACAGAGGAAGACCCCATATCTTAAAACAAACAAAAAAGATGGCGTAGCTAAAACCTAAATAGTAATAATTACAATAAAGGTGAATTACTAAACTCATCACATAAATTACTGAAACTCCCAGGTTGGATTTTAAAATATCAAATAATATACACTGCTTTCAAAAGGCAATGTTAAATGTAAAGTTTAAAAATGATAGGTGCTGTATCTGCCAAGAAAGGCTACTTTGTTTGTTTGTTTGTTTATTTCTTTTAGCGACTACAATATGCTTTATTGTTCGTGGAAAAGGCTCAGGGTTTGGTTTTAAATCAGGCTGCACACTTTTCATCAGTCTCACATCTCTCTCCCCATGCCAAACTGGCTCCAGTTAGCAATACTGCATTAAATCCCAGGCAGACTTTCAGAAACTTCCAGAAGCCTCCCCTCCTCCTGACCTCCAACCCTTGAAATCCAAGACCTCCCCTGTTGACCCAGGACCCCTACTTAGGGTCTGGCCTGGAACTCACCTACCCGACCCACTTTGGACCAGCCTGGTAGCAGGAGTAGAGGATGGAG
>NW_012115855.1:271552-273291 GCF_000951035.1 Colobus angolensis palliatus | reverse complement strand
CTGAGGACTGCAGCGGGTTTCAGAAGAGCGGACGCTTCTGCAAGGACTGGCGCGATCTCCCGGAACATCGCTGTCTCCCGAACATCGCCGTTCCCTCGAATATCGCGGTCCCCCCGAACATCGCGATCTCCCCAAACATCCCGATCTCCCCGAACATCGCTGTCTCCCCGAAAATCGCCATCTCCCCGAACATCGCGGTCTCCCGGAACATCTCGATCTCCCTGAACATGCTCGGCTGAAGGCACTCAGTTCGCCTCCTCGGCTGCTTTCCGCCCAGTCGGCTTCCTGAGGCTTCTACTTGCCCCAGGAGGCTTCTGGAAGGACCCGCGCCATCTCTCGGAACATTGCCTTCTATCCTAACATCGCCATCTCCCGGAATATCCCATTCCTCCGGCTGCCGCTTGCCCCGCAGGCCAGGAAGCTTCTAGATGCACCGGCGCGATCTCCCCGAACATCTCGGTTTCCCCGAACGTCCCGGTCACCCCGAACATTGCGATCTCTTTTCCGCCGGGTCGGCTTCCTGCGGCTTCTGCTTGCCCCAGGAGGCTCCTGGAAGGACCGGTGCGATCTCCCTGAACATCGCATTCTACCAGAACATCGCGTTCTACCGGAACATCGCGATCCTCCCAGAACATCCCGATCTCCCCTAACATCGCCATCTCCCCGAACAACTCGATCTCCCCAAATATCCCGGTTCCCCCGAACATCGCGGTCTCCCCACACTTGCCCTGCTGAGGGCACTCAGTTCCACCCGGCGGCTCCTTTCCGCCGGGTCGGCTTCCTGCGGCTTCTGCTTGCCCCAGGAGGCTTCTGGAAGGACCGGCGCCATCTCCCCGAACATCGCGTTCTACCCGAACATCGCGGTCTCCCCGAACATAGCGTTTCCCCGGAACATAGCGGTCTCCTGGAACATCGCGGTTCCCCCGAACATCGCTGTCTCCCCGAATATCTCGATCTCCCCGAACATGCCCGGCTGAAGGCAATCAGTTCCCCTCCGCAGCTCCGTTCCGCCGGGTCCCATTCCTCCAGTTGCTGCTTGTCCCGCTGGCCAGGAAGCTTCTGTATGCCCTGGCGCGATCTACCCGAACGTTGCGATCTCCCCGAACATGCCCTGCTGAGGGCACTCAGTTCCCCTCCGCGGCTCCTTTCCGCCCAGTCGGCTTCCTGCGGCTTCTGCTTGCCCCAGGAGGCTTCTGGAAGGACCGGCGCCATCTCTCCTAACATCGCGTTCTACCCGAACATCGCGATCCGCCCGAACATCTCGGTCCTCCCCAACATCGCGGTCTCCCGGAACACTGCGATCGTCCGGAACATCGCGGTCTCCCCGCACATTGCGATGTCTCTGAACATCGTTCTCTCCCTGAACATGCCCGGCTGAAGGCGCTCAGTTCCCCTCCGGGGCTCCTTTCCACTGAGTCGGCTTGCTGCAGCTGCTGCTAGCCCCGCAGGCCAGAGGAAGTGTCAAAGAAGGCTGAAAAGGAATCCCAGGAGGGTGCCGGGGCCAAAGGGCTACAGAGGGCAAGGTGGGGCGGGGATCCCTGGTGCAGACCCTCCCTGGTGGAGACCTGCAGCCCCACTCGCCCTAGGGAAGGAGAAACCAGATCCCCGAACCCTAGCTGGGGTCAGGACAGGCGTGAAGGGGAGTTCCAAGGGAAGCAATCACAGACTCCCCAATCTGTTGAAGTATCTGCAGCGGCTGTGGGCTGATAAGTTGCTGAAAAACAGCGTGTGGACCAAGC
>NW_012115855.1:269857-270164 GCF_000951035.1 Colobus angolensis palliatus | reverse complement strand
AAAGTAACTGACTGGAGACCATCTGGATCTTCATACACAGACACTGGTTACATTTGTTGTGATGCAGTCATTCTGTGCAATGTCTTGCAGAGATAAAAGGAAAAGAATCTATATGTGCGGGTACTGGAAGATCTTGAAAGTGTGTTAGTTTGAGATAGAATCTGCATTCAGTAGAGTGCCTATGGGCTTATACTTGTTTTAAAAACCATCATTGATACATGTACACATCTCTATTGTTAGTAAGGAAAACAGTATTTCCATAACTTGTTGCCAGTCTGCTTTTCCGTTTTAGGAAAAATCAATGTAG
>NW_012115855.1:268265-269807 GCF_000951035.1 Colobus angolensis palliatus | reverse complement strand
GAGTATTTACTTTTCCTTTTACAATAAATCTCCATCCTTTCTCTATTTTCCTACTGGTCTTCGAATTCACTTCCCCAACCGCTGCCAAGAACCCGGCACCAAGAGCTGGGGTCGCGGTCCCACCGGCGTTTGGGGACCTCCCCTTGCCCACTGGCATCAGAAGAAGAATGCAAACGGCAGTGAACCCAGTAAAAGGTGCTCAGTGTCCACAGCCCTCAGGGAAATGCCAACCGCACTCACAAAAGGACGCCTCACCTGGCTGAAATGGGTGACCCCAAACACAGTGAGGCTGGAGGGGGTGGGGCCTGAGCTGCTTACAAGGCAGAGAGCAGGAGAGGGAGAGTTGGCAGAGTGTGGGGCTATGCCTGTGTCATCCTCTTCCCATTTTCCTGGCAGAGGTTTCTCTTTGTTCTCTCGCCCTACCTGCTTCCTTCCTCTCCCTTTCTCTGGTTCTCCCTCCCATCCTTCATTTCCAACCAACGCAAGGTTTTCTCCGCCCCACGACATCCATGCTCCGGGCCCCCAGCCCAGCATATAAACCAGGAGCCCTGGACTGCGACCCGCGGGATACAGGAGGCGACGACTTGACGCCCCTTCCGGACCCTGGACACTCAGGACCTAGTGCGTCCCGGCGCCCTCCTGTAGCAGCCCCAGGGCAAGGAGGATGAGGGTCCTCGCAGGGCCCACACTGTCGGAGCCCCACGGATTCGAGCGGGACGGTGAGGTCTACACACTGAGCCCGTGACAAAGTCCCGGCGAGGATGAAGCAGGAACCTCGTGCTCCTCACCCCCCCAGGCCCCGCATTTCCTTGATTCTTCTGACACGGGAACCGCGGGTCCGTTGCCGCGACCAGCGAGTCATCCCAGGTCTTCGAAAGGCCGTTTTTTTCCGGACACTGTGGACCCGGAGGCCCGGGGATATCGGCCGGCAGCGGGGCACCCACTCCGGGGTCTCCACAGGGCAAGACCTGGGTCCCCAGCTCAGGCTAAGCAGACGCCCTGGGCGGAGCTCGCAGAAGCCAGAGAGGACGCGGAGGGGTGGAAACTGAAACTCCCAGGAGCGGAACTTTCCCCCAAAGTCATCTGTGGTTGAAATCAGCAATCGCCTATAATATCCCCCCTGTGACAACACCGTTTGGTAGATATCTAGAACCAGTGCCTCCTCACTGAGGCAGCCCCGCACATCCCTGCTTGTGTTCCCCGTCTCAGGACCCTGGGGGCCCACAACAGATCAGGTGAGTCCATCCAGTGACCCTCCCTGGGGCTCCCGGCCCCACTCTTTCTTACTTCTTCACCTACATATTTTCACCTGTTTCAGGATCAAAACCATGAAAAGTCATGTGTGAAAGGCTCCCCCGCCCGTGCTTGGGTCCACTCTCGTTAGCTACAGCCCGGAATAAGACATTATTGGATTCTTTGAATCTTTCCAGGGAGTCTTTATGCCATTTCAAACGCATATGCATAGATATTCTTAATTAAGACTTGGATATTTTTTACTCTTGATGAAACCTGTCACCCTGTCCTTCAGTTTCCCCTCCCTTT
>NW_012115855.1:265073-266567 GCF_000951035.1 Colobus angolensis palliatus | reverse complement strand
CTAGAATTCATTAGTGTTTCCAATAACTGAAAGGGATGGAGTATTTTACTAAGATTTCTGTCATAATTATAATAAATTTAAGACTGTGGGCCAATTTTATGAAATCTATAAAATATAGAAATCATAGGAAGTAAATGAATTTAACATAGTTCTAGCATTTATTTTGTCTAAAAGCCAATGTTCAGTGAAAACGTTGTTTTTCTCTTCTGAAAACCTGAAGCAAGTAATGCTAGAAACATGATTTTCTACAGAATTGACAGGTTGGTAAGATGATACATGACTGAAGTAGTATCATTCATCTGTTTAAAGTTTATAGCCTGGGAACATGCCTTATAATATGAGCACACGCCTACATGTTTCAATATACTCCTAAAGATAAGAGACTTTAAGCTCCTATGTTCACAAAGAAGTATTGTCTGTAAATTACATCTCAATAAGTTTAATATTTATAAAATAGGAGGAGAGAAGACTAGCACTAGTCGAATAAGAGAAAAACAGGAAGCTTGTCTGATCTCCAAGTGCATCTGTGAACAGGTAGGTTAAAGTAGAAACTATTCTCTACCTCCTTGAGACTGTGATTAACAGCCTGGAACGGTACAAATTCACTGGATGAAGGCAGGAAAGAAGCTCAGGCTTCTGGCTCCCTTTCCCATATTACCCCAGGGAAACAATGGAAGGAAGAAGGAAACACTTGGCAAACAGACTACACAACAGCATCCCTGGTTGCAAGATAACAATGGAGTATTATTTCTAAGATATGAAGGAAAAGAACTTGAGCCTAGAATTTTATATCCAGTCCAATTCTCATTTAAATAGGAAGGTATCTTTTTTGTTGCAGTGATAACAAATTGCCACATACTTACCTGCTTAAATCAGTATATCTTTATCATTTCACAGTCCTCTAGGTCACAAGCCTGAGATGGCTTGATTGGTTTCTCTGCTCCCAGTCCTCAAGGTCAAAATCAAGGTATCCCCCTGCTGGGCTCTGATTGGGAGATTCTGGGACACATCTGCTTCCAAGTGTACTCAGGTTGCTGGCAGAATCCAGTCCTTGGACCTGTGGGACTGAGGTCCCAACTTCCCTACTGGCTGTCAGCTGCAGCCCTTCCCTAACTCCTAGAGGCCCTTCTGCAGTCTTGCTCAAGGCCCCCACAACTCAGAGCCAGCAACAGTGCGTGGAATCTTTCTCATGCTTAAAATCTGTCTGACATCAGACGCATCTTTCTTGGCTCCAGCCTGAGAAAATTCTCTGATTTTTAGAGCTCATGTGATGGCAGTGGGCCCACTCAGAGAATCCAGGAAAATCTCTCTATTTTAAGGTCAACTGATTAGTAGCTTTAATTATGACTGTGCAGAGCCTAGACTAGTGGTGCCTAGACTCACAGTACCTAGACTAGCGGTGCCTAGACTAGGAGTAGCTGGTTTCTCTAGGTCCTCAGCCCTTATTCTCTCCATCCCCTTCTTCCTGGCCCCCTTTCCTTTCCCATTTCCATG
>NW_012115855.1:260887-262521 GCF_000951035.1 Colobus angolensis palliatus | reverse complement strand
TTCTCCCCTTTTGCCTGAGGACACACCCCAGCAAACACACCCCACGCTTTCCACAGAACTTAGTGCAGAGGGGATGGGAAGGACCATTTCCCCCACGATGACCCTGGGAGCGCCCATGAGTAGAGGCGCCCACTACTTCCCTTGGGTCCCAGACCCGCCTGTTCTTCCTACTGAGGAGCCAGGGTCATATGGAGTAGTCACTACGCAGACAGGAGTCAGCAAACCCTTTCTAGAAAGGAAAGACTGAAAGCACTATGGTCCTTGCTGGCCATGGGTTCTCTGTGTGTCAAGTCCTGTCCCTTTGTAGAGCAACAGCAGGCAATGGCAACCTGCAGATAAAAGGGAGACCAGATATGGACACCATCCTAGGTTGCTGACCCCAGATGAGGGCACATGCTGTGTCCTGGCAATTGCTGCCCCACTCCCTAGGGTGTCATCTCCAAGTGGTGTAAGTTGAAGAGTCACAGGTGTGTCCGACCCTGCCTGTGGCTTCTGGGTGGTGTGGATGTGATGGGTGTGAGTGGAGGTTCTATGGTTCGGGGCCAATGCTCCCCTCCTTTGCTGCTAGGTGGCATCATCAGTCCCTCAGGGTGATCAGGGACCCTCCCTGAAGCCTCAGGTGTGAGCTGAGGGTGAGGGGTGCACCCACATGTTTTCCGGGGGATCGGGGCCAACTGCTTGTGCAGTTTCTTGGTTCCCTGTGGCCCTGCTCCGGCCCATCCCAGGAGACCCACCTGTGTCTTCTCACTGCTGGGCCTATCTTCCTAATGACGTAAAGGGTGAGGAGCACACCCTGTGATGGGCAGCTCTGAGACTGTGTGGTCACTACCCTCCCATAGCTGGAGGCCCATCTCCACCAGGGCCCAGGACTACACCTGGAGCCTCTTTTAAATGAGGGGATTTCACTGCTGTGAATGGCACAGCTTTGCTTCTGAGCACTAGGGGACCCTGGTGTGATTCTACAGTTGACAATTGCCATGAAATCCACATAGCACCTTTCCCAACCACACATGCTTCTGGGATCTTAGGGACTCCAGGGTCAAATAGCCGTATAAGTAGGTCCAGTCCCTCATCACAGAGTGTGTATGGCTGCCTCCCAGCTACAAGAGCAGAGTTGAGTAGTGACAGGGAAGGTCATATGACCAGCACAACCTATAATAGTTACTACCTTAACTACAAACACTATCCATTCCCCATACAAATCCAGGAAATGTGAAAATACCATCAAATGAGTCTATGAACCCAGCATATCCCCCTAAGCTGGACCTGACACAGGTGTCCATCTTTTACTTTGCCCCAAATGCACCTCATGAGTATCAGGGGAGCAAGTTAATGCTTCAGATCTCTGGAAGGAGGATACACACTGTGTCCACCAGGAGTGTCTGGGTATTTGCTGTTTCATGGTGTACACTTACCAAAGTGAATGCCCATCTGGCTCTGTGGGGGAGTCTGAAGCAGTCATTGCAGTTGCTGTGGAATTGAAGGGGCCCACCAGGGGCTCTGGACTCTCCTTCTAGTAATAGACTCTGGGTCTGAGGCGTGGCTCAGTTCTCAAAGCTGGGCAAAGGAGCTCGATTATTTCCTGGGGTGACTCATTTCAGCATCCAGGTCATCCATCCTTGCGTTTTGTCTGT
>NW_012115855.1:258335-259412 GCF_000951035.1 Colobus angolensis palliatus | reverse complement strand
TTCCAAAGGCTACATTCCCAGAGAAAGCAGCTCGGGTCCCAGCAGTTAAGGTGGACGGTGAAGAGTGGAGCATGTCTGGACTGAGGTTCAGAAAAGGCCAGGCCCCTTGGACCCATGGGATTCCTGGCCGGGTCCTAGGGTGATGCCCCTGCCATCTGCGTCCTGCACACTCCAGATCCTAAGCCAGCTGATGGCCCTGCGTGGAGCAGAGTCGACTCAGACAGGGAGGCTGAGCTGCTGCTGGAGTTCCATGCTCACCACTGAACTTGGTCAGGAATGAATGGGGCGGGGCAGGGGCAGTCCCATTCAGAGCTAGGGGTGCAGCTTCCAGGGTGAGCAGAGGCTGAGAGCAAAGGGGAAAGAAGGAGGTTTGCCTGCAAGCCCACCCAAGGCCAGGAAACATACATACAAAGACCTCTCTTTGGATAGGCCTCCCCCAGGTCCTCTAGATCCTTCCATGAGAAGGGGGAGCAATCCCTCAGTGAGGGTGCAGACTCCTCATTACTGGCCTCAGTTCTGAGTCCCCATGAGCTGTAACAGGACCTGGGCTGGATCTATGGTATGGTGAAGGAGGGTGGAGGTTGGGACAGGCTGCAGAGCCAAGGGTAGCGTTGGAGGGAAAAACATGTTCTTTATTTGGCGGAGAGTTTCCGAAATGGGGAGGGCCTGGGAGGGATCACACAGGAGAACTGACCCAGGTTTTTCTCAGCCACTTAAACCAATGCTTCATCTTTTCTGAAGGTGGAAGATGATATCAAGAAACCTCTGTTAGCCTGTTCTGGTTCCTGCTCTCCCTTCAGGGAGGCTGCCTGTCTACTCACCACTGTGCCTTTCTGGAATGCAGGAGTTCAAGCCTTAGCAAGCCCACCGGCCCCCAGCACATGATGAGGACACTGTAGACTCAACATCTCATGCCAGTCATTACCTTTGCTGATGATCCTAACAGCCATTTTTCTTAACATCTTCTGCCACTTTCTCTTGGTGGTAATGGATGGAATTCCTGCACAAGTTTTAACTGAACAAGAAATCCCAGCAAAAGGCATTTTCTTTCTACTTCTTTGATTGTGGAAAAGCAGA
>NW_012115855.1:254056-258285 GCF_000951035.1 Colobus angolensis palliatus | reverse complement strand
GCATCACTCACTGTAATCTCCATCTCCTGGGCTCAAGTGATCCTCTAGACTCAGCCTCTAGAATAGACTACAGGCGCATGCCACCAGGCCTGGCAAATTGTTTTATTTTTAGGTAGAGATAGGGTCTTGCTCTGTTGCCCAGGATGGTCTTCAAATCTTGGTCTCAAGCAATCCTCCCACCTTGGCCTCCCAATGCTCTGGGATTACAGACATGAACCACAGTGCCTGTTGAAGAAATTTTTAATTATTTAATATGAAAATATTACATTCATGATTATTTTATTTAGTAAATAAAATAATAGAGAGCCCAGAAATGAACCTGCACACTTAACTGCCATCTAATCTTCAACAGAAATGAGCAATGTGGGAAAGATTCCCTATTAGAAAATTAGTGCTGAGATATCTGGCCAGCCATATGCAGAAGAATGAAACTGAGCCCCTAGCTCTCCCCATGTATTTTAAATAACTCCATATGGATGAAAGATTTAATGTAAGTACTACAACTGTAAAAATCCTGGAACATAACCTAAGAAATACCAATGCAGACATAGCGCCTGGCAAAGATTTCATGAAGAAGACACTAAAAACAATTGGAACAACAACAAAAATGGACAAATGGGACCTCATTAAACTAAAGAAATCTGCACAGAAAAAGAAACTAGCAACACACTAAACAGCCTGTAGAATGGGGGAAACTATTTGCAAAGTATGCATCTGACAAAGGTCCAATATCCGGAATCTACAAGGAACTTAAAACAATTGAACAAGCAAGAAGGAAAAAACCCAATTAAAATTGGGCAAAGACATGAACAGACACTTTTCAAAAGAAGACCTACAATTGGTCAACAAGCATAAAAAATGCTCAATGTCACTAATCATCAGATAAGTGCAAATCAAAACTGCAATAAGTTACCATCTCTAACCAGTCACAAAGTCAGAGATGTTGGTGAGGCGGCAGAGCAAAGGAAACAGACACTGTTGGTGGGAAAGCAAACGTGTTCAGCCGCTATGGAAAGCAGTTTGGAGATTCCTCCAAGAACTTAATATAGAACTACCATTCTACCCAGCAATCCCACTACTCGAGATATATCCACAGGAAAATAATTCATTTTATCAAAAAGACAAAGGCACCAATATGTTCATTGCAGTGCTATTCTCACTAGCAAGGACACAGAATCAGAATCTAAGTGCCCAGGAACAGTGGATTGAATGAAAAAAAATGTAGTACATAGACACCATGGAAATCTATGCAGCCACGAAACACAGCAAAATCATGTCCTTTTCAGCAACATGGATGCAACTAGAGGCTATTATCCTAAGCAACCTAATGCAAGAACAGAAAACCACATACTGCATGTTCCCTTTTGAAAGTGGCAGCTAAACATTGAATTCACATGAACCACAGATGTTGGAAATCACCAGACCGGGGAGAAAGGAGGATCACCTGGGCTGAAAAATCACCTGTTAGGTACCATGCTTACTGTTTAGGCGATGGGATCACTGGGACACCAAGCCTCAGCCTCCCAGAATCTACCCATGTAACAAATCTGTATATGTACCTTTTATTATATAGGTTGAAATTAAAGATGAATAAATAAAATGACACAAGGCCAAAAACAAATGGGGTTAACTGACCAAAGTAAGAGAACTCTGTACTACGAACCAAAACCCAGCTCAAAAAGAAACTCTAGTCATTGAAAATAATCATAAGTTGTCTGATGATAATTGTATAAAAATTTGTATGATGATAATTGTATAATAATTATATAAGAAAGTGCCAAAACCCTAAAATTAAGCACTCCATAATGGAATTACAGATGATTTCCATCTTGCTCTTTATACCCTTACTTTTTTATCCATTTTCACATGATGTTTTTGCTTATCCACAGGAAATCCTTGCTGTCAGCCTTCTCCTTCTGCACCCACCACCTCCTTTTCCACTGTCATCCTCAGCCCTTCCTCTGTTCTGGGACTGTGGCTTCCTTGGTACTCAAGGCCCAAGAGCTGCATTCAGCCTCGGGAGAGAGGATGACGTAGGGCCCGTTGTGGAGGTGCTCTCAGCATTGCAGAGGAACCTAACAGCTCGAGCCCTCTATTGCAGACAGCTGTGTTTCTCCATCAGGTTAGCTACAACCAAGCCAGCCTTGCCCTTTTCCTCATTGTTTTTTTCTAATACTCCCGAACTCGTACTTGAAAATTTATATTCTTCCTCCTAACATTTCTTTCTATTTCTTGTTTGCACAATGTATCCTGATTTATTATGCCCAGAAAACACTGGACTCACCATGTCAGTGACAGCTGCAAGATCACAGTCTCCACTTGCCGGAAGGGCACATGGGGTTTGGAGCCCTTCAAAAGCCCCAGCCCCAGAGAACTCTATTTGGCCTGTCTGGGACTCCCTGGAAAAGCCCCATTCACTGGGCTTGTCATTGTTTGACCCGCTGAGGTCTCTTTCTAGGAAAAAGCCAGATCCTCAGAGCACTGGCTAAAAGCAATAATTGCAACTGTACAACCCCACCGTTTGCATGTGGGGCAAACAAGAGGCTAGTGGGGGAAATTGAGAGAAATATTTGGGGAATGAGATGAGCATAGAGGCTGGCACATGCCCAGGAAGCACCTGAAAAGGCCACATCTCTGATCTTTGGCTGACCTGGAGGTTCTATTCAGGCAGGAAGTGGAGCTGCAGTGGTGACATCAGCTGCCTGCCTGAGTGCGGCAGGGGCAGGAGTGCACCACACACACAAAGCTCTCCGCACTGGGCAGAGAGTCGCCGGCTCAAGTCATTGATGCAAACCTCTGTCCAAGCTCACCTAACTGAGCAGAGACTTCAGGGTCCACCTGTGACAGGGAATACCGATGTTATAAGATCCATCCAGAAAGTCACTAAACAAGCAGCAGCAACACACCTTGAAGCGAGGGGACATCTGATTTCCAGAGCTGTCACATTGTATTCTTGTAAACATTCAGTTTCATCTCAAAAAACCACAAGAGGTACAAAGAAGCAGGGAAGGATCCCCAGATACAAACAAGGAACCAGTCCCTGGAACTGTCCCCAAGGAAGCCCAGCCATTGGCCTTAGTGAGTACTCAGTGTCACTCCGAGGCAATGGCAGTCAAGGGGAGACTGTGCGGAGGAGACTGTTCAGCTTCCTCACTTCCATGGAGACAGGACTCAGCAGAGGTGGTGCTAGAGACTGAACGTCTATGTCCCCCCAAATATAGTGCCTAATGTGTACTAGGAGAGGGAGGATTTGATCGGTTATTATGTTATGAGAGAAAAGCCCTCAAGAATGGGGCTGGATGGCCAGGCATGGTAGCTCACGCGTGTAATCCCAGCACTTTGTGAGACTGAAGTGGGTGAACCACTTGAAGTCAGGAGTTCGAGACCAGCCTGGCCAACATGGTGAAACCCCATTTCTGCTAAAAGTACAAAAATTAGCCGTGCATAGTGGCAGGTGCCTGTAATCCTACCTACTCAGGAGGCTGAGACAGGGGAATTGCTTGAACCCGGGAGACAGAGGTTGAAGTGAGCGGAGACGGTGCCACTGTACTCCAGCCTGGGCAACAAGAGTGAAACTTTGTCAAGAAAAGAAGTAAGGAAGGAAGGAGGGAAGGAACGAAGGAAGGAAGGTAGGAAGGAAAGAGAAGGGAAGGAAGGAAGGAAGAAAGAAGGAACGAAGGAAGAAAAAAAGGAAAAGAAAGGAAGGGAAAGAAAGAAAAAGAAAAGAAAACATGAAAGTAAATCTTTGTGACCTGGGCTTTGGCCAAGGCTGCTAAAGTAGTGTGTACCAAGGCAATACTGACAAAAGAGAAGTAGTTTAATTTGACTTCTTCCACAGGTGAAACTTCTTTGCTTCAAAAAGAATGCCATTTAGAAAGTGAAAAGACAACTTACAGCATGGAGAAAATATGTGCAAATTATATACCTGGTAAGGGACTGGTATCCTGAATATATAAAGCACTGTTACAACTCAATATTGTAAGGAGAAATAATGCAATATAAATACGCGGAAAGGTTTTGAATGAACATTTCTCCAGAGAAGTATACACTGGTCACTAAGCCCATGAAAAGAGGCTCAACATCTGTAGCCATTAGGGAAAGGCAAATCACAGCCACAAGAAGATGCCACCTCACACCTAGTAGGATGGCTGTCATCATAATCACAGTGAGGACATGGAGAGACAGGATCCTTCACCCCTGCCAGAGGCAGAGCGCAGGGAGCTGGAGTC
>NW_012115855.1:250700-251371 GCF_000951035.1 Colobus angolensis palliatus | reverse complement strand
CTTCTTTTGCTGCTGAGTGGTATCTGTGGTCCACCAGGGCCATCAGGGACCCTCCCTGAAGCCTCAGGTGCGAGCTGAGGGTGAGAGGGTGCAGCTATGTGGTGTCCTGGGGATTGGGGCCAATTTCTTGTGCAGCTTCTTGGTTCCCTGTGGTCCTGCTCCTGCCCATCCCAGGAGAACCACCTGCCTCTTCTCACTGCTGGGCCTATCTTCTTAATGACCTAGAGGGTGAGGAGCCCATCTGTAATGGACAGCTCTGAGGCTACATGGTCACTGCCCTCTTATGGCTAAAGGCCATCACTGCCAAGGCACGGTACTCTACACGAGCCACTTTTTAATGTGTGAAGATTTCCCTGCTGTGTGTGGCATTGCCTTGCCTCTGAGCATTCACATGGAATCTCTGTTGTGATTCACCAGTTACACATTGTAACCACATATACCTCTAGGATCTTAGGGGCCTTAGGTCACTGGGCACTTAAGGCAGGTCCAGCCTCACTCATCATTCATGGATTGTCTATGGCTGCTTTTGAGCTACACCAGCAGCATTGAGTAGTCGCAATGGAGAATATATTCCCTGCCCACCTTTACATATTTACAAAATTGCCCTTCACAGCAAACTCTAGTGGCCATAAATATCTTTGGAGAAGGTCACAAAGAATCATTGCACTTGC
>NW_012115855.1:248068-249951 GCF_000951035.1 Colobus angolensis palliatus | reverse complement strand
ACCATCACCAGGGGCTTTGCCAACATGTTAAATCCTGTGACCATGATAATTAATTCTTCTTTATCCGGTGGGGTTCCATCCTCACTCCATCCTACTATGCACCAGCACCCTCAGGGGTGGACCCACACCCTCTCCCACGTCCCACAGTCCACGTGGGCTGTTGCTGAAGATCCTCTGCCATCCAGGCCCTTCCTCCCCTAGCAGGCCTGGCACCTCTCATGTGTTAACCCATGTGGACAGAGGGGCAGTGGGACATGTCTGGGGGCATGTGGTTTCTCAGCAGGCAGAGACCTCCTCCTCCTCTTCCTTCTCCTTCTCCTCCTCGTCCTCATGCAAGGAGTGAGCACTCGCCTTAAACTTCTGGACACTACAGTTCTGGAGGGGGAACTCCTTCCTGGGCCAGCCCAGCCCTCCAGAGGTGTCCTCTTATTGTCATAGTGTGGAGGAGGGCTAACTAGAGGTCTTTCTCTCCCCACCCACCCCTCACCTGCCTTTCTCCACAGACCCTCACTCTCTTTGCTATGACATCACCAACATCCCTAAGTTCAGACCTGGACCACGGTGGTGTGCGGTTCAAGGCCAGGTGGGTAAAAAGACTTTTCTTCACTAAGACTGTGGCAACAAGACAGTCACACCCATCAGTCCCCTGGGGAAGAAACTAAATGTCACAAAGGCCTGGAAAGCACAGAACCCAGTACTGAGACAGGTGGTGGACATGCTCACAGAGCAACTGCTTGACATTCAGCTGGAGAATTATACACCCAGGGGTAAGTTTCAGATGGCCCAGGACAGGAGGGAGCAGGTACAGTGGTAGGTTAGAGGCATTTATAGTTTTCATGTAAAAATACAAATGGGGGCTGGGCACTGTGGCTCACGCCTGTAATCTCAGCACTTTGGGAGGCTGAGGTGGGCCGATCACAAGGTCAGGAATTTGAGACAAGACTGATCAACATGGTGAAACCCTGTCTCTACTAAAAATGCAAAAATTAGCCAGGTGTGGCGGCGCACGCCTGTAATCCTAGCTACTTGGGAAGCTGAGGCAGGAGGATCGCTTGAACCCAGGAGGCAGAGGCTGCAGTGAGCTGAGGTTGTGCCACTGCACTCCAGCCTGGGCAACAGAGTAAGACTTTGTCTGAAAAAAAAAAAATTACAAATGGGAAGGTCATCTTACCCCTCAAGAGGTCTAGAGGCAAGGCTAAGATGTGGCAGAGAGAGTAAGCCCAGGAAATTGTAAGGGGAACAGGATGGGGGTGCAAAATTTGTCAAGACCAGAGCTGATCTCTCTCTAATGGGGGCAGAACCCCTCACCCTGCAGGCCAGGATGTCTTGTGAGCAGAAAGCCGAAGGACACAGCAGTGGATCTTGGCAGTTCGGTTTCAATGGACAGATCTTCCTCCTCTTTGACTCAGAGAACAGAATGTGAACAACGGTTTCTCCTGGAGCCAGAAAGATGAAAGAAAAGTGGGAGAATGACAAGGATGTGACCATGTCCTTCCATTACATCTCGATGGGAGACTGCACAAGATGGCTTGGGAACTTCTTGATGGGCATGGACAGCACCCTGAAGCCAAGTGCAGGAGGTAACAGAAGAAAGAGAAATGGGGATCTCAAGTGGGTATCCCTGGAGGAGGCTCAGAAGAAAGTGATCTGGGGTAATCCCAAGAGGAGGGGGTTTTGAGTTCCTGGGCACACTCAATTCCTGTGGCAGAAGTTCAGGACTTCATTCCAGAGAAACCAGTTTGGGTACCAGCAAGTAATGTGGAAAGTGAAGAGAAGAGAGTGTCCACGACGAGGTTTAGAAAGAGCCCAAACCCCTTGGACACATGGGATTCCTGGCCGGGCCCTGGGCTGATGCCCCTGCCATCCCACCTCCATCACACTCC
>NW_012115855.1:246564-248018 GCF_000951035.1 Colobus angolensis palliatus | reverse complement strand
CTGCCCTTGGACCAAGACCTGCCTATTCTTCCTCTTCAGGAGCCAGCATCATATAGAATGGTGGGCTGGAGGTGGCAAACCCTTTCTAGAAAAGGAAGGCAGGAGACACTTTGGTCTTTTCAGGGCATGGGTTCTCTGTCTCTATGTCAAGTCCTATCCCTTTGTAGAGCAATAGCAGTCCAGGACAACCTGAAAATAAAAGAGGGAACAGAATTGGACACTATCCTAGGTTACTGACCCCAGATGAGTATACACAGAGTGACACAACAGTGGATGGACCATCCCCTAGGGTGGCATCTCCAGATGGGGTCTCAGGTGCAACTCCAAAAGTCAACCAGTTCTGCCCTGCCTGTGGCTTCTGGGTGGTGTGGATGTGATGGGAGTCAGGTTCCCATGGTTCGGGGTCTACTCTCCCTTCTTTTGCTGCTGAGTGGTATCTGTGGTCCACCAGGGCCATCAGGGACCCTCCCTGAAGCCTCAGGTGCGAGCTGAGGGTGAGAGGGTGCAGCCATGTGGTGTCCTGGGGATTGGGGCCAATTTCTTGTGCAGCTTCTTGGTTCCCTGTGGCCCTGGTCCTGCCCATCCCAGGAGAACCACCTGCCTTTTCTCACTGCTGGGCCTATCTTCTTAATGACCTAGAGAGTGAGGAGCCCATCTGTAATGGACAGCTCTGAGGCTACATGGTCACTGCCCTCTTATGGCTAAAGGCCATCTCTGCCAAGGCGCGGTACTCTACACGAGCCACTTTTTAACGTGTGAAGATTTCCCTGCTGTGTGTGGCATTGCCTTGCCTCTGAACATTCCATGGAATCTCTGTTGTGATTCACCAATTACACATTGTAACCACATATACCTCTGGGATCTTAGGGGGCCTTGGGTCACTGGGCACTTAAGGCAGGTCCAGCCTCACTCATCATTCATGGATTGTCTATGGCTACTTTTGAGCTACACCAGCAGCATTGAGTAGTCACAATGGAGAATATATTCCCTGCACACCTTTACATATTTAGAAAATTGCCCTTCACAGCAAACTCTAGTGGCCATAAATGTCTTTGGAGAAGGTCACAAAGAATCATTGCACTTGCAGTGGGGTTAAAGGGTCCTTCCTCACTAGAAACTGGTGTCTTCTTCTAGTCATGGGTTCATGGTCTGAGAAGTGACTTAATTCTGCAAATTGGGAAAAGCAGCCTTGTTCTTGATGGAGTGGCTACTTTCAGCCTCCTGGTCATCCATCATTTGTTTTATCTGTGTTTGTTGTAATTATTTAAATCCAGCAGTACCTGGGTTGGGTTTCCATCTCTTTTGGATCTTGGACCCCTTTGTTGTATGAGCCATAGGTATAGCTTTATATAGCTAAGGTCCCCAGCTGGCACTGTGACTTCTCTAATCAATTCCATCATTGCACACTCCTTGCTTCTGACAGTTCACAGCCTCCACCTGGAATCTGTTATTTC
>NW_012115855.1:242791-244274 GCF_000951035.1 Colobus angolensis palliatus | reverse complement strand
GAGTTTCATGCTTACCACTGAGCTCACCAGGAATGGATGGCACAGGCCATGGACAGTCACATTCAGAGTTATGGGTGCCACTTCAAGGTGATGTGGGAAGCTCTCTGATGTGGTACCTCAAGGAAATGGTTGGTACAGGCTTCAGGGCCAGGGCTGGGTGCGCAGGGAAAAACCTGCCCCTCAGTGACAGTGGCTGTGAGATGGGGAGTAGTGACTATGGAGGGGTTTCCCAGGACAAATGACCCAGGATTTCTTCAGCAACATAAACCAACGCTGTGTCTTTTTGGAAGGGTGAACATGTTCCCAAGAAGGCACCGTGAGCATGGTCTCCTTCAAACTCTTTATTCTTGCTGGCAGCATGTCCATCATAATATAAAGTTAGCAGTAAAATATTCCACTAAAGTGCAATATATTTTCTCATGTTGGTATTACATTTCTGTTTCTATGTCAGACTAGAACATCTGAACTAGCAAAAGATTAAGCAACCCAAATGCTGGATTAAAAAAATGTTAAATCTTTCAAATATATTAATGAGGACTTATGATTAACACCCAATAAGAAGTACCACATGAATCTAAATCTCTCCACATAGTTTCAAAAATATAGAGATCAAATAATAGGGCAAAGAAAGCACCCTGATCGATATTTTCAGTAAAATGAGTAGATAGGAAATGCCTAAATCCATCAGATCCTTGTCTGTAAAACAGATAATCGAAACAACTGGTGAATCTTGGGTAGTGTCTGAGCATGAGATGGATGTAAGGTATGGATGTGAAATCTGTTTTGGTGATTTTATTGTGCTTATTAGGAGAGTGTCATGGTTTGTAGGAAGAACACCAAAGTATGGAGCATGAGGTGGCATCATTAAAGATGAGGCATCAGTGTGGCAGCTCGCTCTCAAGTAGTGCAGGCAGAGTTCTCTGGATTCTGCTTGCAAATACTTTGCAATTCTTGGTGGTTTCACATTGGTTTTTTTGTTTGTTTTGTTTTGTTTTGTTTTACTAGTTGAAAGTGGGAACGTAAGAAAAACATACTTTTAAGAAACTGATGTAAAGAGATGAATACCTCAATAAATCCACTACAGTTCCTTCTCCTCCAAAGCCAGGGCCTCCAGGTGTTTCCCTCTCACTCTCTGTTCTCTGCTTTGGGCAGCTTCTCCTGCCTTCTCCACTTCTGGAGGCAACTCCCAGGCCCTTCTAGATCCGGAAGCAGCTCAGTCAAAACAGGAGCTGGGATCATTCAGGTTCACAGGCCTTGATCCTCACTTGAACGCCGGAGCTGGCAGGAGGCGAATCAGAGCAAAGACTCACCAACTATTCCGAGATTAGACCAGCTGTCTTAGCTGCGTAGGTATGTGCATGTGGTGTGCATTGTGTGTGTGCATGTGTGTCTGTGTCTGTGTGTGTATGTGTGTTTCCATGGATTTTCTGCCTGAAACTCATGACTATAATAGAAATTTCCCACACTTCCTCCCTGTCCCTTC
>NW_012115855.1:238062-241336 GCF_000951035.1 Colobus angolensis palliatus | reverse complement strand
CAAAACCCTAACATTAAACACTGTGTGATGGAAGATGATTTCCACCTTGTTCTTTATACCCTTCCTTTTTGTCCCATTTTCAAGTGACATTTTTTGTTTATCCTCAGGCTTCCCCTTCTGCATCCACCACCTCCTTTTTCACTGTCCACCTCAGTCCTTCCTCTGGCCTGGGATTGTGACTTCCTTAGCACACAAAGGACAAGAGCTGCATTCAGCCTCAGGATAGAGGAGGACGCAGGGCAGGTGGTGGAGGTGGTCTCACATTGCAGAGGAAACTAACAGAGCCCAATCTCTATCGCAGACAGCTGTGTTTCTCCACCAGGTTATCTACAACCAAGACAAACGTGCCCCTTTCCTGATTGGTTTTTTGTTTATTTTTTCTCCCTCTTTTCAACTCCTTGATGAAAATTCATATTCTTCCTCCTAACATTTATTTCTACTTCTTGCCTTCACAATATATTCTGGTTTATTGTGCCCAGAAAACACCGGTTCCACCATGTCCTAAGTTACCATCTAAAGTGTAGCGAACAAATGGGCAACAAAGAGGCCCCTACCCCAATGACTGTCCTTTCATTTATTCACTCACAGGGTAGGTACAGCCTCAGCACTGATAATGAGCTGTGCCATGAATGCTTCCCTGAGGAAAACAGACAAAATCCCTGCTCCAATGGGGACAGCAGGTGAACATAATAAGCAGGTGTATTCCAGAACGTAGGAAAGTGACAGATGACTTAGGGGGTGGAGAACAAGGATGTGGGAAGGAAGAGAGAGAGGGGGAGGCCCCAGGTCCTCAGTAGCCAGAACAAAAAGGTCTCCCAAGAAGGTGACATGTAAGTCCTGGCTTCACGGAGGTGAGCTTTCCCGCAGGAGGCAGAGCCCGAGAAATGGCCTGGAGTGGACCAGGGAAAATCCAGAAGGTGCCTCTGTAACATTTTCAAGATAGCCCTAAAATAAAAGAAATAACCAAGAATGTATCTATTAAGTAGTTAGGGCCAAACAATATATATTTATGACTTAGCAATTTCATCACCGTTTAAGAAAATATTTCACATAAATTGAAAAAGTAGTATGTTTGTTTCATTCTTAAATAATCACAAGTGTTTACTAATGGACATGTGTACCTACTGGGCACTGAACAACTTCTCAAACCTTGGGAGCCGATTGGACACAGTTGCCATCATTTCCTATTTCATACAGATTTTTACAGGGGTTCTTGTTTTTTAATCACACCATCTGTTGAAAGCACAGATTGTAAAATTACATCTAAAGCAATGGTGCATAGTCTTAAGGTGGAAACTGTGAAATACCTTGCACTAGCACTTCCTGAGCTGTCCCGCAGATGTGACTGCTCATCCTTCAAATATTTCAGTAACCCCAGAATGTTTTCTCACAGTGAGTTTGTGCTGAGTTCCTTGGCACACAGCCTGGGATCCACAGCCATGGGCTAGAGAGAGGACAAAAGAGGTAGTGACATCATGGCGGATGAGGGGTCCCTAAAGAGTTCCTTTTTGGGAGAGTTGGGGCAGTTCCTCCCACCCTGCAGATCAAGATTCCCTGAGGGCAAAGAGCAGAGGGGTGCTCTCTGGTGGCCCAGCAGTTCTGCCCCGGGGGAGAGGTTTCTCTTTTGCTGCAGCGAAAACAAACAGGGTGCTGCTTCATCCCAGAGCCACGTTGTTTCAGATAACACAGTGACATCCTACTTGATGGTTTCAGAAATCCTTGGAGAGCTGAGAGACAGCACCTGAGGTGACAAGAGAGTAGGCAGGTTTGGTTGGACATGACAGCTCTCGAGATGACACCCAGTTTCTCCCGTGCGTCTGTGTGTGTGCCTATATGTTTCTGTGAGTGAGTGTGTGTGTGTGTGCATGCATGTGTGTGTGTGCGCCTGTGTCTGTATGTGTGCATGTGTTTGTGTTTGTTTCTATGAGTGTGTGTGCCAATGTGTGTGTGCCTGTGTGTGCGTGTCTCTGTGTGTGTGTATGTGTGTGTGAGATAACATACATGTATGAATGGTGAAATGGTGAATTGATTTCCTGGTTGATTTGCTGTGGAGGGAGACAGGAACTCCAAGGAAGTTTCTCCATCTACCTAGCCTATCATCCTGCCTGACATTCCCTCCTCCTTGTGGAAAGAATCTATCCCAGTAACTGAGGGTTCATTACTGCAGACTTCTCACAGCTCCTCAAACTTCTGTGATATTTGTACTCCCAGGCCTCCTCCTCATGCTTGTCCCTCTGCCAGGTCTTCTCCCATCTGGCCACCCTGTATTCTTTCTGTTCCTACAAGAACAGTCTGAAATGCCACCTCCTGAAAAGCCTCCATGCAACTCTCCAGGCAGAATGAATCACCCCCTCTTCTGTCCTCTGATAGCCCCAACCACTGCGGGGACATCACATCATCAGCAGCAGCCACATGGGTGTTTGTTTCTGCCCCTAGATACTAAGTTCCTGGAAGACAGGAAACATCCATCACCCACATGTAAACCCAGCACCTAGCACAGTGGCTGCCTTATAATAGGGTTTAAGACACATGGGAAGAATCCAATCATCAGACTACCCCAGGGCTGCTAGAACTCAGAAAGGGATCCCCATAATTTGGGGGATTGGACAAAAGTCTTCATTTCTGTTCTCTCCAGCACCAACCTCCATGGCTCCACTCATCCCTACTCCTTCCTCCAATTAAGATTGGCCAGTCAGGAGAGCGGTAGGGGCAGGAGCAGCTACACCTGGTCTCCTCCACCACCCATGGAGGGGTGCACCCTTGGTGGGACCTGATAAGCACAACAGCTTCTGGGCCTAGGAGACCTGGGGTTTCCACAGCCCCACAGAGACCAGGCGGAACTGTTCAGCCACTTGCAGAGACAGCCAGAGAGAGTGCTTCAAGGACTGCATGGAGCTCTGGAGAAGTGGGGAGTTCAGGACCCTCTTTTGTGGGGCATGAGAAATTTAGGCAGGATCGTGTCTACAAAAGAGGCTATAACTTTGGGTTATCAATACTTTCACCTCCTTACCCCTTCCAGATCAGAGTGGGTGCTTTACTTGTTTTTGTGGATTATTATGTCAACCAAAATTAGAGGTCAGAATCACCCTAAACATTTGAAACTTCTTCAAGATTTGACAAATGCACAACATTTTCATGCCACTTCTATTTTTAAGAAGCTGTGGCTGAAGAAACATTTTATTGTATAGCATTGCCCACATCAATTATACAGAATTTTAAAAATCTACATAATGTCATACAACCATGACAAAAGTAAAAACTAAAAAGTAGCAAC
>NW_012115855.1:229252-231742 GCF_000951035.1 Colobus angolensis palliatus | reverse complement strand
TTGGAGAGCTGAGAGACAGCACCTGAGGTGACAAGAGAGTAGGCAGGTTTGGTTGGACATGACAGCTCTCGAGATGACACCCAGTTTCTCCCGTGCGTCTGTGTGTGTGTCTATATGTTTCTGTGAGTGTGTGTGTGTGTGTGCATGCATGTGTGTGTGTGCGCCTGTGTCTGTATGTGTGCATGCGTTTGTGTTTGTTTCTATGAGTGTGTGTGCCAATGTGTGTGTGCCTGTGTGTGCGTGTCTCTGTGTGTGTGTGTGTGTGTGTGAGAGATAACATACATGTATGAATGGTGAAATGGTGAATTGATTTCCTGGTTGATTTGCTGTGGAGGGAGACAGGGACTCCAAGGAAGTTTCTTCATTCACCTAGCCTATCATCCTGCCTGACATTCCCTCCTCCTTGTGGAAAGAATCTATCCCATAACTGAGGGTTCATTACTGCAGACTTCTCACAGCTCCTCAAACTTCTGTGATATTTGCACTCCCAGGCCTCCTCCTCATGCTTGTCCCTCTGCCAGGTGCCCTGTCTTCTCCCATCTGGCCATGCTGTATTCTTTCTATTCCTACAAGAACAGTCTGAAATGCCACCTCCTGAAAAGCCTCCATGCAACTCCCCAGGCAGAATGAACCACCCCCTCTTCTGTCCTCTGATAGCCCCAACCACTGCGGGGACATCACATCATCAGCAGCAGCCACATGGGTGTTTGTTTCTGTCCCTAGATACTAAGTTCCTGGAAGACAGGAAACATCCATCACCCACATGTAAACCCAGCACCTAGCACAGTGGCTGCCTTATGATAGGGTTTAAGACACATGGGAAGAATCCAATCATCAGACTACCCCAGGGCTGCTAGAACTCAGAAAGGGATCCCCATAATTTGGGGGATTGGACAAAAGTCTTCATTTCTGTTCTTTCCAGCACCAACCTCCACGGCTCCACTCATGCCTACTCCTTCCTCCAATTAAGACTGGCCAGTCAGGAGATCGGTAGGGGCAGGAGCAGCTACACCTGGTCTCCTCCACCACCCATGGTGGGGTGCACCCTTGGTGGGACCTGATAAGCACAACAGCTTCTGGGCCTAGGGGACCTGGGGTCTCCGCAGCCCCACAGAGACCAGGAGGAACTGTTCAGCCACTTGCAGAGACAGCGAGAGAGAGTGCTTCAAGGACTGCATGGAGCTCTGGAGAAGTGGGGAGTTCAGGACCCTCTTTTGTGGGGAATGAGAAATTTGGCAAGATCATGTCTACAAAAGAGGCTAAAACTTTGGGTTATCAAAACTTTCACCTCCTTACCCCTTCCAGATCAGAGTGGGTGCTTTACTTGTTTTTATGGATTATTATGTCAACCAAAATTAGCGGTCAGAATCACCCTAAATATTTGAAACTTTTTCAAGATTTGACAAATGCATAACATTTTCATGCCACTTCTATTTTTAAGAAGCTGTGGCTGAAGAAACATTTTATTGTATAGCATTGCCCACATTAATTATACAGAATTTAAAAAATCTACATAATGTCATACAACCATGACAAAAGTAAAAACTAAAAAGTAGCAACTTTTTGGACCAGAAGTGGTGGCTCACACCTGCAATCCCAGAAATTTGGGAGGCCAATGCTGGAGAATCGCTTGAGGCTAGGAGTTGGAGATCAGCTGTGGCAACATGATGAGACCATGTCTCTACAGAAAATTTTAAAAATTGACCAAGTGTAGTAGCACAAGCCTGTAGTCCCAGATCCTCAGGAGGCTATGGTGGGAGGATCACTTGAGCCAGGGAGTTTGAGGTTGCAGGGGGTTGAGGTGATGCCACTGCACTCCAGACTGGGTGACACAGTGAGAGCCTGTCTCAAAGAAAACAACAACAAAAACAACATAAGAAATGACAAAGAAAAAATTAAACACAAACGAGCAAATTTGACAGAGGACTTGTGGGACCCAAATGACCAAATCATGCAACTTCTTACTTTTGATATAGTAAGGGGTCTGCTGAGTGTCAGCATTCCCAGAATGTTCCATCTCATGAAATATCATTTCCTCTGGTGAATCCACTCCTTAGTCCAGGTCCTCCGAGAAGCAAATGGGATTCACATGAGGGGATTTCATTGGTGGAAACCCTGGGAGAACCATTCAGCAGGACACAGTTCTGACCCCGAGTGCAGGAGGGAGGGACAGGAGGTTGGGCAGGTGCATCCTACACTACAGTGAACGGTGCTGGAACAACTGGATAGTGCATGCAGAAGAATGAGGCGGGTCCCCTCCTTACAGCACACACAAAAACTAGCTCTAGATGAGTGGCAGATGTCCACCTAAGACATGAAACTATGAAAGCCTCAGAAGAAAATAGAGCTGTAAATTCTTGTGACCCCGGATTTGGCAAATGCTTAAGTACTGTATGCCAATAGCACAAATGGCAAAATAAAAGGTATTTTAATTTCATTTCATGCAAATGTAAACTTTTGTGCTTCAAAAAGGACTCCATTTAGAAGGTT
>NW_012115855.1:226373-229202 GCF_000951035.1 Colobus angolensis palliatus | reverse complement strand
TTTAATTTCATTTCATGCAAATGTAAACTTTTGTGCTTCAAAAAGGACTCCATTTAGAAGGTTAGAAAAAACTTACGGAATGAGGAAAATATTTGAAAATCATATATCTGGTAAGGAACTGGTATCCTGAATATCTGAAGAACTCTTGCAAATCAATATTCTAAAGTGAAATAACCCAATTTATATATATGCAAGAGAATTGGAATAGACATTTCTCCAAAGTGAGACAGGTATACTACAGGGTGGTCACAAAAGAATAGAAAAGTTTAGGCAGCAGTTTCAGGTAACTAGCAAAAAGAATCTGTTCAAATATCTGCAGAGGCTGTGGGCTGGTAAGATGCTGAAAACCAGAATGTAGACCAAGCTGCCTAAGAATGAGTGGACCCAACATGGCCCTGGATTTGACCTCGGTTTCACCTAGGACCTCATTACATGCTGATTAACATACTAAACCCGCACCAGCCAGCTCCCTAGCAGCTCTGAGGATACCCGTATTTGGTGGGAAAATGCAGGCACCACAGTTGTGAGAAACCCTCTCCTTTTTCAAAGAATTTTCATGAACATTCCACCCCTTGGTTGAAGAAACCCATAAAGGTGGCAGCCCCAAACCCCCTTGCACCTACCTCTCTGTTGAGTTCCCCCGCACTCCCTTTACTTGAGTGTGTACTTTTCCTTTTACAATAAATATCTGTTCTTTCTCATTTTCTACTGGTCCTTGAATTCATTTTCCCAGGCGGTGTCAAGACACCGACACCGGCTGGGGTCACAGTCCCACTGCGGTTTGCAGACTTCCCCTTCTCCACTGACAGAAGAAGAAGAATGCAGGCAGGGCGCGGTGGCTCACGCCTGTAATCTCAGGAGCTTGGGAGGCCGAAGCTGGCGGATCGCCTGAGGTGGGGAGATGGAAACCAGTCTGATCAACATGGAGAAACCCCATCTGTACTAGAAATACAAAAAACTAGCCGGGCGAGGTGGCGCATGCCTGTAATCCAAGCTACTTGAGAGGCTGAGGCAGGAGAATCGCTTGAACCCGGGAGACAGAGATTGCGGTGAGCTGAGATCACCTCATTGCACTCCAGCCTGGGCAACAGGAGGGAAGCTCAGTCTCAAAAAGAAGAAGAAGGAGAAGCAGAAGGAGGAGGAGAAGGAGAAGGAGACGCAGAAGGAGTAGGAGAAGGAAAAGAAGGAGAGAAGGAGAAGGAGAAGGAGAAGAAGGGCAGTGAGCCCAGGAAAAGGTGCTGAGTGTCCACAGCCCTCAGTGAAATGCCAACCGCACCCACAAGGGGACGCCTCACCCCGCTGGAAGGGCTGACCCCAAACACAGTGAGGCTGGAGGGGGTGGGGCCTGCGTTCCTTACAGGGCAGAGAGCAGGAGACAGGGAGTCCATGAGTGTGGGGGATGTGTGCGTGTCACCCTCTCCCCATTTTCCTGGCGGAGGTTCCTCCCTTTTTTCTGGCCCTACGTCCTTCCTTCCTCTCCCTTTCTCCTGCCCTCCCTCCCATCCTTCTGTTCCACCCATTCCAAGGTTTTCTCCCCCTCACGACGTCCATACTTGAGGCCCCCAGCCCAGCAGAAAAGCCAGGAGCCCTGGACCGGGAGTGTCGAGGTTGGGGAGGCGACAACTGGAAGCCCCTGCCGGACCCTGGACACTTAGCACCTAGTGAGTCTCAGTCTCCCTCCTGCAGGAGCCCCAGGGCAAGGAGAATGGGGGATCCTCGCGGGGACCACACTGTTAGGCCCCACGGATCCGAGTGGAATGGTGACGTCCCAACTTTCCGGATTCAAGCGATTCTCCTGCCTCAGCCTCCTGAGTAGCTGGGATCACAGGTGCCCGCCACCACACTTGGCTAATTTTTTTGTTTTTAGTAGAGACGAGGTTTCACCATGTTGGCCAGGCTGGTCTCGAACTCCTGAATTCAGGTGATCCACCCACCTCAGCCTCCTAAAGTGCTGGGATTACAGGCATGCGCCCCCGCAGCCAGCCCATCCTATATTTAATATGCTGCTTCATCAGTGTGTTGAGTTTCAAATTTTAATTGACAAATTTTTCATTGCTATAAGTGCTGCTTGGTTCTTTCTGTTTCAGATATAACTAGTCTTTTTGACAACGTCTTAATAGTTGCAGTGTGTTTTATTCTTTTATGTCTTTAATGATTTAAGGATACATATTTTGCTATTTCCTTTGTAGTTCTAATATCTGTAGTTCTTCAGGGCCTAACCTACTCTGTGGGATTGACTCAGTCACTTACTGTGGTTTGACTCTTGATATATTCTGTAGGTTTCTGAGCTTTTTTGTGGCATGGCTTTTTTACTGCAGGAAACCTCTGCTGCCTACGTGAGGTTGTGTTCTGCAGAGATATTATGTTTGATTCGGTCAACGCCTGTGGATCGCCACAAGCCAGGGATCATTTTTGTTAATTTTTTGGCTCGCACATTCCCGGAGCAGTCAGGTAGAAAACATTCTAACCCTCAGGAAAGCTGCAGTGACGAATCCTCAGGGCAGAGTGCTTTACTGGATTTTACACGCGCAGTGCTGCTCTCGCTGGGCATCATTGTTGCTGCTGTGGCTCTTTGTTAGTTTCTTGGGAGGAGGAGACACCTTAGCAAAAAAGCTTTTAAAACAAGATTTGAAATTATTTTGAGAAAAAAAATTTCCTGGTTTTCTTGCTCTGTTGTTGCTCTGTCATGTGGTGCCTGCCAGTTACAGCTAAACAGTCACTTTTGTGCTTTCTAGGCAGAAAAATGCTCATATCACAAGTAAATGTCTAGGCGTCCCAGGAGGTGACTCTGGTAGTGTGTATTTTCATTGCTCATTTGCACTCTTAAAG
>NW_012115855.1:222619-223068 GCF_000951035.1 Colobus angolensis palliatus | reverse complement strand
AATTTACAGATAACACAAGTAGTTTAGGTCAGGGGTTGATGTTATTATTATTACTTTTTTTAACTCCTAGGGCCGGGTGGTGGTGCCAAGGTTGTCTGGCTATTTATCTTGCTTTTGTTTCTTTCTAGTTTTTTGCTTTCTGTCTCCTCCTGTCTTGTGAACTAGGCAATGTGGGGGGAGGAGGGCAACAGGAGTAGTAGTGGTCTCCCTCCTTATCCCCCTCTTTGAGAATTTTCACTAATTAGTCGGAGTTCTCTCTTTTATTTTTACTTTCTGAGTCTCTTTGTGAGACACAGTGATAGTTTTATGTGACACACTTGTGTTGAAGTTTTCTGACGAGCCATGGTAGCTACAAAACCTTTTATCATTTGAAGGAGCAAGCGTAATACACAGGGGAGCAGCAAGCAAGTTTCTATTACCAGTAATACACTTACAATGAGGATTTTAAA
>NW_012115855.1:221573-221978 GCF_000951035.1 Colobus angolensis palliatus | reverse complement strand
TTGCTTGATGAGTCCTCAAGCTTTGGCCATGCGTAGACCAGTCAGCTGCCGGTATGTGACTAGAGCAGGGCTTGTTGTCTCCTCAAGCTTCAGCCATGTGTAGACTGGTCAGTATCCGGAGTGACCAGAACAGGGCTGTCGTCCTCAGCAGCAGCTTGGTCTCCTCCCAGGATCAGCCGGGTTGGTTGATCTGTCATCAAGCTTTGGCCGTGCATAGACTAGTCAGCTGCCGGTATGTGACTAGAGCAGGGCTTGTTGTCTCCTCAAGCTTCAGCCATGTGTAGACTGGTCAGTATCCGGAGTGACCAGAGCAGGGCTGTCATCCTCAGCAGCAGCTTGGTCTCGTCCCAGGATCAGCTGGGTTGGATGATCTGTGTCCTGCTGGCTGCTCCACTTGTCCTCAGC
>NW_012115855.1:220822-221109 GCF_000951035.1 Colobus angolensis palliatus | reverse complement strand
GCTCCACTTGTCCTCAGCTGCCGGTGTTAGCTGACTGAGGGGATCCAAGACACAACACCTGCAACTTTAACAGCAGTGGGAGTGGACAAGGTTACGGTAGAGGGCCCATCCTATATGGGTCCTAGAAAAATTAGATTTTACTTTAAACAGAGTCACTAGATTTAAAGGGATATCAGACTTACAGGCCTTTTTATTTATTTAATCATGAACACTTTGTGTGGCTATTTTTAAAGCCTCCATTTGCTTTTTTAAGGTTAATTCCTTTAGTTTCTGGAGGTCACCTTTAA
>NW_012115855.1:218853-219274 GCF_000951035.1 Colobus angolensis palliatus | reverse complement strand
AGATCAATGGTTGAAAAGGGCTGATAGATGAAAGTCTGTTGCCCCACCCCCTGGATGTAGGCTTGGTCATTATAATAGACAGGTCCTCGCGTCTCTGTGAGAGGCATTTACAATAGCTCAAGCAAGAACAGATCTCAGATGACCCACTTGACTATCTTG
The DNA here is from genome assembly GCF_000951035.1 of Colobus angolensis palliatus. Taxonomy (NCBI): domain Eukaryota; kingdom Metazoa; phylum Chordata; class Mammalia; order Primates; family Cercopithecidae; genus Colobus; species Colobus angolensis. The sequence goes on along the minus strand of NW_012115855.1, from coordinate 219,115 downwards.
ACTTCCTTCCTTGGCCTCTTGGGGCTCCGATCCTCCCCTTCGAGGTGAGACCTGGGGCATGTTAGCTCCTGAATCTCGTTTCTGAGGGGGCTGTTGGCCTCAGTAAAGCAGAGTAGGCTGGGACATATGGAGAAAGAATTTCTATTATCTCTGGCGGCTCCTGCAAAACTGGCTTCTCTTGCTGTTTCTGGGACTCCTTTTTTTTTTTTACTTGTCTAATTCACACAGAGTTCTTAACCTCTAAGGGGTTAACTTAACTCTA
>NW_012115855.1:216987-218520 GCF_000951035.1 Colobus angolensis palliatus | reverse complement strand
GCCTCCCAAAGTGCTGGGATTACAGGCTTGAGCCACCGCACCCCGCCGCAAAACCTTTCTTAAGGTTTTGTAACATGCATTTTAATAGAGTAAGTTTTGATGATTTGATGACTTTCCTTTTTTCTTTTTGAAATTTTTTTAACACAGTTTCTAGCGGAGTGGGCTTACTTTGTGTCTGACCTATTTTTCTCTCGAGACAAAACAACATTCACACTGTAAGAAGGAAAGGGTAAAAGATCACTGACTTGTCTAATTCACACTAAATCAAAATCAAAACTAAAACCAAAGTGTTGTTAAAGGCATGCCTGTTTGTCAAGCAATTTAAGCCAAGTCAAAATCAGGACCAAAACCAAAGTGCCAATAAAGGCATGCCTGTTTATATCAAGCAATTCAAGTCAAGTCAAAATCAAAACTAAACCAAAGTATCAAGCAATTAATTCAAGTCAAGTCAAAAACAAAACCCAAAGTGCCGGTACAGACACGCCGTGGGTGATCAGGCCACGCTTCCACTCAAATGGAGTGGGCAAGTTCCAAAGACCAGTCTTACCAAGTTTCAGATGTCCGGACTTAGAGTGCCAGTTCCTTCCCGGTGTTCAGCCACTGCCTTGATCCTCCACGGGGGCCTGCTGTGCACTGCTCTGACCGGGGCAATTGCCTACCCGGGAGCGAACCACATCACATCGCTCAAGCTGGCCAGAGTCCCCTGCAGGGATGCTCTACAGGGCAGGCATAAGCTACCTGAGGGGCTGCCTCGACCGTCAACCGTTGACTGTCCGTTAATCACCTCGCTTCCCAGTCAAGGAACCAAGAAATGTAGCAGGACGAGCCACAGACAAAACTCCTCAGACACCGGATTAAAGAAGGAAGAGGTTTTTTATTTGGCCGGGAGCATCCGCAGACTCGCATCTTAAGAGAAGTTCTTGGCCTTTTTAAAGGCTTACAACTTTAAGGGGTCCACGGGAAAGGGTCGTGATAAATCGAGCAAGCGTGGAAAATGTGACTGGGGGCTACATGCCTCAGCTATCAGAACAGAAAGTTTTATAATGCTTTTTTCATACTGTGTCTGGGATTTACAGATAACACAAGTAGTTTAGGTTAGGGGTTGATGTTATTATTGTTACTTTTTTTTAACTCCTAGGGCCAGGTGGCCAAGGTTGTCTGGCTATTTATCTTACTTTTGTTTCTTTCTAACTTTTTGCTTTCTGTCTCCTCCTGTCTTGTGAACTAGGCAAGGTAGGGGGAGGACGGCAATAGGAGTAGTAGTGGTCTCCTTCCTTAGAGGCAGTAAGACGGCCTGAGCTCAGGCGTTAGAGGCTGCAGTGAGCTATGACCACGCCGCTGCACTCCAGCCTGGACAACAGAGGAAAACCCCATATCTTAAAACAAACAAACAAAAAAGATGGCGTAGCTAAATCCTAAACAGTAATTATCATAATAAAGGTGAATTACTAAACTTATCACATAAATCACTGAAACTCCCAGGTTGGATTTTAAAATATCGAATAATGTACACTATTTTCAAAAGGCAATTAA
>NW_012115855.1:215540-216937 GCF_000951035.1 Colobus angolensis palliatus | reverse complement strand
CAAACAAGCACTAGCCTGTACCGATAGCCTCCAGCACTGGGCAGTTCTGTAAAGTCTATAAGCAGGTTTTCACAAGGTATGGCTCTTTTTCCTGTTTAAGTTTCTTAGAGGAGGGGCTCTTCTCCCCCCGCTGCCTCCCTTTGTAACTCTATTTAGTGGCTTAGCCTTCAGTGAGTAATTGGAATCCAGATACAGCAGAATCTTGCTACTTTTAACTTCTAATGTGACCATGGGCTCCTGGGAGCCTAGTCTGCCCTAGTCTTGACATTCTTCAGCTCCTGTCAGCCTGATCAGATGAGTATTTGGTTCCTCCAAGGTGCCACAGACCTTGGCCGATGGCTTCTTTGTCTTGTGGCCTTGGCCATTTCCTTTATTGCCTTTTGAACATTTACCCTTCTAGTGTCCTTTCTTTTTGCATCTCGCACATTAATCTCTCTCTAGCCTTGTCTGGTTCTGGAATCCTTGCCTAACTTGACTTCTTTCACATTTACATCCACGTCCACGTCCTCTCACATTGTTCATCTCTCTTTTTTTATACTTACGGTTAGTCTTTCTTTTTCTTTTGCTCTTTCCTAGTTTTGCTCCTTGGTCACAGTTAACATAGACCTTGGTGGCCACTTTTATAGACTAGGTGGTATTCATGCCTGCAGCTTCTGCTTGATATTACCCTGGGCTTGCTTTACAAATGAAGTATTCACTATATACTGATTTTCAGCAGCCTCAGGGTTAAATGGCGTGTAAAACCAGAATGCTTTATAGTCTCTTATAAAACTGACTTAGGCTCTTGTCAGCTCCTTGAAACATTCCTGAAATCTTTTTTATATTACTTGCTTTTTTTCTACTAACTCTTAGCCTCTGCAGAAGTGCTTCTCAGTACCTCTGCAAACGCTGAAGCTGAGTTACATTCTCTGCGTCTTTTTTCCCCTTTTTCCTAGAGTTTAACAGGCTCTTCTCTTTATATAATTTTTCATTTACTTGGAGGGTTAAACAGGCATACCAAGAGTCAGTGTAAATGTTTACAGTCTTACCTTTACTGAGTTCTAAGGCCCGAATTAAAGCATTGAGCTCAGCTTAACGACAGTGTCCAGGGTTACCACCACATATTCTGCACATCTCTCTCCTTGTGGGTTGATGAAGCTGTTCCCATCCACGTATAGCTCCTAGTCTACTGATGCCCAAGTCTGGTCCTGGAGGTCAGGTCTGCTAGAGTAAACTTGAGTCCAACACCTCTACACAGTCATGCTCTACAGGGCTTTAGCTGCTGGGAGCAAGGTGGCAGGTTCGGGGTGCTTCCAGTTTAGTAGATCAATGGTTGAAAAGGGCTGATAGATGAAAGTCTGTTGCCCCACCCCCTGGATGTAGGCTTGGTCATTATAATAGACAGGTCCTCGCGTCTC
>NW_012115855.1:215080-215490 GCF_000951035.1 Colobus angolensis palliatus | reverse complement strand
AGATTTTCGGCCAGGTGTAGTGGCTCACAACTTTAATCCCAACACTTTGGGAGGCCAAGGCTGATGGATCATGAGGTTAGGAGTTTGAGACCAGCCTGGCCAGCATAGTGAAACCCCGTCTCTACTCAAAATAAAAATAAAAAACATTAGCCAGTCATGGTGGTAGGTGTTTGTAATCCTAGCTACTGAGAAATCTGAGGCAGGGGAATCACTTGAAACCGGGAGGCGGAGGTTGCAGTGAGCCAAGATTGTACCACTGCATACTGGCCCGGGAACAGTACAAGATTCATCAAAAAAATTAATAATAATAAAAATAAAAAAATTTTAAGAAGGCAAGATTTTCCTCACCATGGTGCACTTTAGGCTCAATCAAATCATATGGAGACAGCTGTTTGCTGTCCATCATCACA
>NW_012115855.1:207882-209458 GCF_000951035.1 Colobus angolensis palliatus | reverse complement strand
AAAGCAGATGGCTGTCATTGCCGGGGCTTTGCCAACATATTAAATCATGTGACCCATGACATTAACCACTTGTGTATCTAAACTGAATTCTGCCCTCACCACCCCCCCTGCCACCACCACTGTGCTGGAGCATGCGAGGACAGCTCCCACACCCTCTCCCATCTCCTGCAGTCCACATGGGCTGCTGCTGAGGGTCCTCCTCATCCAGGCCTTTTCCGGCCACAACAGGCCTGGCACCTCCCCGACAAGATCATGTGCTGACTGAAGTTGGCACAGAGCAGGTGGGACATGTCTGGAGGGGACATGTGGTTTCATGGCTGCAGGAACCTTCTCCTCCATATACTCAAGCAAGGGAGACGCTCTAGTCTTTAACTAGTTGACATGACAGCCCTGGCTGAGGCACATCTTGCTCTGCCAGCCCAGCCCCTCAGAGGCCTTCACTTGCAGTCACCATGAGGGGGGAGGAGGGGTCTCAGGTTCCACTTCCCTCCACACCAATCCTCTCCTGTGTTTTGCTTCCACAGACACACACTGTCTTTGCTATGACTTCAACATCACTCCTAAGTTCAGACCTGAACCACGATAGTGTGAAGTTCAAGGCCTGGTGGATGAAAGGCCTTTTCTTCACTATGACTGTGTTAACCACAAGGCCAAAGCCTCTGCTTCTCTGGGGAAGAAAGTCAATGTTACAAAAACCTGGGAAAAACAAACTGAAACACTAGGAGACGTGGTGGATTTCCTCAAAGGGCAACTGCCTGACATTCAAGTGGAGAATTTAATGCCCATTGGTAAGTTTCAGATAGTCCAGGACAGCAGGGAGCAGACACAGTAGTAACTTAGAGGCATTTATTGGTTTCATGTAACAAATAAATCAGAAGTTTGTGTCACACAAGAGGCTGAGAAGCATGGGCAGGATGCAGCAGAGAGAGCAAGTCCAGGAGCCAGGAAAGGAAGCAGGGTGGGGCTCAGGACTTGTCAAGATCAGAGCTGATCTCTTTCCAATGTGGCAGAGCCCCTCATTCTGCAGGCCGAGATGTCTTGTGACAACGAAGCCTATGGACACAGCAGAGGATCTTGGCAGTTCCTCTTCAATGGACAGACTTTCTTCCTGTTTGACTCAAACAACAGAAAGTGGGCAGTGCTTCACCCTGGAGCCAAGAAGATGAAAGATAAGTGGGAGAAGAACACGGAGGTGACCATGTTCTTCCACAGGATTTCAATGGGGGATTGTAAGATGTGGCTTGAAGAAGTTTTGATATACTGGGAAAAAATGCTGGATCCAACAAGTAAGTGAGAGGGGAAAAAAGGAAGCTCTCTTGAGTTCAGATCTTAGCCCAGTGTGTGAGTGTGTGTGAGTGCATGTGTGTGTGAGTGTTTGAGTGAGTGTGAACATGACCCCCTCATAGGGGACTCCTTTTGGGGGTGCTGGTGTGCCTGTGCTCTCTCATTCTCCTCTCCCTTCTTCCTCCCTGCACCTGCCTGTGCTCCACCCACTGTGCGTTTCTCACCAGCCTCGAATCTGTGGGTGTCATAGTGTTTCCGTATCTTTTTTGTTGGTGTTCCTTCCTCCTAGAAT
>NW_012115855.1:205853-207832 GCF_000951035.1 Colobus angolensis palliatus | reverse complement strand
CCTTAGCACCTCCCCCACCAACTAGCACCTTCTCCCCTTTTGCCTGAGGACACACCCCAGCAAACACACCCCACGCTTTCCACAGAACTTACTGCAGAGGGGATGGGAAGGACCATTTCCCCCAGGATGACCCTGGGAGCGCCCATGAGTAGAGGTGCCCACTACTTCCCTTGGGACCCAGACCTGCCTGTTCTTCCTACTGGGGAGCCAGGGTCATATAGAATAGTCACTACGCAGACAGGAGTCAGCAAACCCTTTCTAGAAAGGAAAGGCTGAAAGCACTATGGTCCTTGCTGGCCATGGGTTCTCTGTGTGTCAAGTCCTGTCCCTTTGTAGAGCAACAGCAGGCAATGGCAACCTGCAGATAAAAGGGAGACCAAATGTGGACACCATCCTAGGTCACTGACCCCAGATGAGGGCACATGCTGTGTCCTGGCAATTGCTGCCCCATCCCCTAGGGTGTCATCTCCAAGTGGTGTAAGTTGAAGAGTCACAGGTGTGTCCGACCCTGCCTGTGGCTTCTGAGTGGTGTGGATGTGATGTATGTGAGTGGAGGTTCTATGGTTCGGGGCCAATGCTCCCCTCCTTTGCTGCTAGGTGGCATCATCAGTCCCTCAGGGTGATCAGGGACCCTCCCTGAAGCCTCAGGTGTGAGCTGAGGGTGAGGGGTGCACCCACATGTTGTCCGGGGGATCAGGGCCAACTGCTTGTGCAGTTTCTTGGTTCCCTGTGGCCCTGCTCCGGCCCATCCCAGGAGACCCATCTGTGTCTTCTCACTGCTGGGCCTATCTTCCTAATGATGTAAAGGGTGAGGAGCACACCCTGTGATGGGCAGCTCTGAGGCTATGTGGTCACTGACCTCCCATAGCTGGAGGCCCATCTCCACCAGGGCCCAGGACTACACCTAGAGCCTCTTTTAAATGAGGGGATTTCGCTGCTGTGAGTGGCACAGCTTTGCTTCTGAGCACTAGGGGACCCTGTTGTGATTCTACAGTTGACAATTGCCATGAAATCCACATAGCACCTTTTCCAACCACACATGCTTCTGGGATCTTAGGGACTCCAGGGTCAAATAGCCATATAAGTAGGTCCAGTCCCTCATCACAGAGTGTGTATGGCTGCCTCCCAGCTACAAGAGCAGAGTTGAGTAGTGACAGGGAAGGTCATATGACCAGAACAACCTATAATAGTTACTACATTAACTACAAACACTATCCATTCCCGACACAAATCCAGGAAATGTGAAAACACCATCAAATGAGTCCATGAACCCAGCATATCCCCCTAAGCTGGACCTGACACAGGTGTCCATCCTTTACTTTGCCCCAAATGCACCTCATGAGTATCAGGGGAGCAAGTTAATGCTTCAGATCTCTGGAAGGAGGATACACACTGTGTCCACCAGGAGTGTCTGGGTATTTGCTGTTTCATGGTATACACTTACCAGAGTGAATGCCCATCTGGCTCTGTGGGGGAGTCTGAAGGAGTCATTGCAGTTGCTGTGGAATTGAAGGGGCCCACCAGGGCCTCTGGACTCTCCTTCTAGTAATGGACTCTGGGTCTGCGGTGTGGCTCAGTTCTCAAAGCTGGGCAAAGGAGCTCGATTATTTCCTGGGGTGACTCATTTCAGCATCCAGGTCATCCATCCTTGCGTTTTGTCTGTATTTGTTGTAATTATTTAAATCTAGCAGTATTCGGGTTGAGTTTCCATCTCTTTTGGATCCTTGACCCCTTTGTTCTATGAGCCATGAGCACACCTTCCTATGGCTGAGGTCCCCAGCTGGCATTGTGACTTCTTTAATTATTTCCATCATTGCACCCTCCTTCCTCCTGACAGTTGACAGCCTCCACTTGAGATCTGTTATTTCAGGATTTTCCATCCCCATTACTACTGGGAGCCCATTTCAGGAACAGCATTTCCTACCCCTGACCCCGGCCTTCAGCAACAGGCATCGCTGAGCTTCTTGACAGTCTGCTGC
>NW_012115855.1:196372-202493 GCF_000951035.1 Colobus angolensis palliatus | reverse complement strand
GGTGAAGGAGGGTGGAGGTTGGGACAGGCTGCACAGCCAGGGGTAGCATTGGAGGGAAACACATAAAACATGTTCCTTATTTGGGGAAGAGGCTCCGAAATGGGGAGGGCCTGGGAGGGATCACCCAGGAGAACAGACCCAGGTTTTTCTCAGTCACTTAAACCAACGCTTCATCTTTTCTGAAGGTGGAAGATGATATCAAGAAGACTCTGTTAGCCTGGTCTGGTTCCTGCTCTCCCTTCAGGGAGGCCACCTGTCTACTCACCACTGTGCCTTTCTGGAAAGCAGGAGTTCAAGCCTTAGCCAGCTCACAGGCCCCCAGCGGATGATGAGGACGTTGTAGACTCAACATCTCATGCCATTCATTACCTTTACTGATGATCCTGGCTACCATTTTTCTTAACATCTTCTGCCACTTTCTGTCAGTGCTAATGGATGGAATTCCCGCACAAGTTTTAACTGAACAAGAAATCCTAGCAAAAAGCATTTTCTTTCTACTTCTTTGATTGTGGAAAAGCAGACACTTCTCTGAAGCATGACCTTATTCTTCCAAACAGTATCGCTAGTAAAATAGCATGCTGGACTTCAAAGCTCAGGGATCCTTTTGATGCAGTGACCAAGAATTGCATTAATTTTTTTTTTAATTTTTATGGTTTATTACAGTTTCTCATTCTGTCAACCATGCTGGAGTGAAGTGGCAGAGTCTTCACTCACTGTAGTCTCCAGCTCCTGGGCTCAAGTAATCTTCTAGACTCAGCCTCTAGAATAGCTGGGGCTACCGGCGCATGCCACCAGGCCCGGCAAATTGTTTTAGTTTTAGGAAGAGTGGGTCTTCCTATGTTGCTCAGGCTGGTCTTCAACTGCTGGCCTCAAGCAGTCTTCCCACCTTGGCCTCCCAGTGCTCTGGGATTACAGGCATGAACCGCAGTGACTGTTGTAGAAATTATTAAGTATTTTATATGGAAAAGTATTACCTTCATGATTATTTTATTTAGTAAGACAGCAGATCTAATCTCAGAATAGCTGCTTAGCCTTTTCTCTGACTCACCTCCTGCCAGCTCTGGCATTCAAGTGAGGGTCAAAGCCTGTGAACCTGAATGATCCCAGCTCCTGTTTTGGGCTGAGCTGCTTCAGGCTGTGGAAGGGCCTGGGAGTTGCCTGCAGGAGAGGTGAAGGGAGGAGAAGCTGCCTAAAGCAGAAAACAGAGGGTGAGAAGGAAACGTCTGGAGGCCCGGGCTTTGCAGGAGAAGAAGGAACCATAGTGGATTTATTGAGGAATTTATCTCTTTACATCAGTTTCCGAAAAGAATGTTTTTCTTAAGTTCCCATTTTCAACTAGTAAAACAGAACAAAGCAAAACCAATGTGAAACAAGCAAGAATTGCAAAGTGTTTGCAAGCAGAATCCAGAGAATTTCTCTGCCTGCACCACTTGAGAGCCAGCCGCCACGCTGATGCCTCATCTTTAATGATGCCACCTCATGCCCCATTCTTTAGTGTTCTTCCTACAAACCACGACACTCTCCTAATAAGCACAATACAATCACCAAAACAGATTCCGCATCCATACATTAGATCCATCTCATGCTCAGACACCACCCAAGATTCACCAGTTGTTTTGATCATCTGTTTTACAGACAAGGATCTGATGGATTTAGGCATTTCCTACCTCATTATTTAGCTGAAAATATAAATCATGATGTTTTATTTGCCCCACTATTCGATCTCTATATTTTTGGAAATAGGTGGAGAGATTTGGATTGATGTGGTGCTTCTTATTGTGTATCACTCAGAAGTCCTCATTAATATATTTGAAAGATTTAACATCTTTTTATCCAGCATTTGGGTTGCTTAATTTTTTGCTAGTTCAGATGTTCTAGTCTGACATAGAAACAGAAATCTTAACACCAACATGAGAAAACATGCTGTACTTTAGTGGTATATTTTATTGCTAACTTTTTCTTATGAAAGCAACAGCAAAGTAAATAACCAAATATCTCCATGCTTTCTAGAATGTGCTTGGAGCCTGGAACTGACTGGGATTGCTAGTTAGTGGGATGAGCACAGCATCCACTGTCATGAATATCACCTGAGTCGATGTCAAAGGAACAATTCAATATAGACTCCTACCCACAATGGAAGAGGTCTCTGATGTTCCACTTCCTGTCCACCACCTGGTGTAGACAGATTTAAACATTTGTCAGTAGAATGGGTGTGTGAGGGCATTCCGTTGTTCTTTATGTGTGTTATCTTGATTATGTAGGACATGTCAACTCTTTCACGGGTTTCCTCAGAATCTCTGAACTGCTCATAGCATTTGCCCAATCTTAGGACACTTATATGTATTTTTATTTATTTGTAGTTCTTTATACATTACAAATCTGATCTTTTGTCCATAGGGGAATAAAATAACTTTTAAAAATAGAGATTAATCTGATGTGGGGATTACTTCTAAAGAAGTAGGTATGTTCAGGGCTGAGGAATGACAAGGAACGTCACTGCCCAGGGTGTAGTGTGCCGGGGCCAAGCCAGAAAAGTTACGTTTTTTAAGAACAAGAACATTGGTGTCTATCCAGGGTATCAGGACAATGTTCGAGACTGACAGAGGACCTGTAATTTAGAAGTATCGTTAAGTTCTCTGCTTCCCAAATAGTCTAGTGGAATCCCTAGTTTATTAACCCATAACATAAGGAAGAATAAAATCCCATTAATTCTCTACTGGATTATAATGCAACATTTGAAAGTCAATAAGCCTTTTAGAAAATAGACATTTTTATTGAAATATCAGTTAGAGATAAATTACTAAAGGCAAGAATCATGCCTATATATATTTTCTTATGAACAAATTAGAAAATTCTGGTTCAGGACATGAAAAGAATTCCTGGTGTTCTGAAGTCAGCCATGATATTTCAGTGGCAATGCTTTAGAAGAACAAAATTGTGATTTAGAGAAGCATCTTTTTTTCCACAACCAAAGCAGGAAACAGAAAATGTTCTTTTTGTGGAGATTTCTTCTTCAGTAAGTTAAAACATTAAATGCAGGAATTCTTCCATCAGGTAGCATGAGAGAAAATGGGAAAGTATTTTAAGAAATTTCAGTGATAGGATTATTGCCAAAGGAATTAAGGTGCATGAGATGCTGAGTCTATGGGGTCATCCTGATCTACTGGAGGCCTCTGAATTTGCTAAGGCTTGAATTCCCGGTGGCCCAGAAATGAAGAGTGCGTGACGGACAGGCTGCCAGCCAGAAGGGAGAGTTTGACATGCACCCGTAATCCCAGCTACTCTGGAGGCTGAGGCAGGAGAATCACTTGAACCCAGAGGGCAGAGGTGGCAGTGAGCCAAGATCGTGCCATTGCATTCCAGCTTGGGCAGCAGAGTGAGATTCCATCTCAAATAATAATAATAAAAGAAAAAGGCAAAAAGTCAGACAACTAAAGAGAAAATGGGCAAAAGAGTTGAACCAGCCCTTCACAGAAGAGGAAATGGGAAAGAATGGCCAATAAAAACATGAAGAGGGTCTCAGCCTAACAGGATGAGGTATCACATGACACCCACCAGACTGGCAAAAATCCCACAACCCAGTAAATGCAATGGTTGGGGAGAATGGAGAGCAACAAGAACATTCAGCCACTGCTAAGAATGGTTGTGAATTTTTTTAAGTATACTTGTGTATAAAGGGATGTGTGTTTTACATTATGAGGAAAATTACATTTCTTACCAGGGATGAAATTTTAATAATTGAAAGCTACTGACCGGAACAGACTTGCACTTGTGTACAAAAGAAATGCCCAAGAACGTTCTAGCAACATAGTCCTAAGGGCCCCAACCTGGTCAAACAGTCATCAACAGGAAAATAGAGACATTTCCCATGTTCCCCTCATAGCACAGGAGATCATGCAGTAATGAAAATGAATCATGTCAATGTGGATGGGTCTCAGGAAGAGAATGGAGGACAAAAGTAGACATCGAGCAAATGCTCAGACCCAATGCATTCACACAAAAGAATTCCTTCACATCAAAGTTCAAAAACTGCAGCCGAGGCAACAGAGCAAGACCCTGTCTCAAAAAGAGAGCAGAAAGTTCAAAAACTAAATGGCATTTTGTTTAGGGATACACAAATACATGGTGAAAGAAATGTATTATGAAGAAAAGTGTGGGAATAATAAAGACTAAAGCAGGAAGTGATTCCCTCTGTAGAAGGGAAGGGACTGGGATTCAGGAGGGACCTCCGGGGAGCATCCAAACTTATGTCTCTTCAGATTCTATTCCCTAAACTTGGTGGAGGTCCTGGGTGTCCAGTGTGCCGATATTCTTTATACCTTACCCATATTGTACAAATACTTTTTTCTATTCAGTATTTAGAAGACAGTTATAAACAAGATTCATTAAATAGCAAGATGGCAGATCCACATCAGGAAGGAACATCAGGAACATCCATAGTGTTCCATCCATGGAACCTCACCATGGATATGCTTGTGTTCATGGGCCTGGTCTTCTCTCAAGATACGGTCAGTTGGTCAGTTGTCAGGGATCAGAGGCCACACTCATCATAACAGAGAGGCAGGATCAGCTGGGACAGGGTCCTTCTGTGACACCTACTGCATCACCAGGCCGTGCAAAGTGACCCCGCTGCCAGAACTCAGAGAATATCATTCTGCACCAAAACCTCCCAGGAAAAATGGTAAGTTCTCAGTTTCTCCATTAATAGCAACTCTCAGATTAATCTCTGTCCTCCATCACTTCTCCATGAAACAACTTTTTATAGCTTTGCTTGGGTCTATTTTTCAATTTATTTTTTATTTTGCTAACTTATTGAAAAGATATGTAGTCTGTGTACATAATTTTTTTCTCTGTCAGTCAGGATAATCGTGATTTAATTCCTATTCCTATTATTATTATTACCAACACCATTTAGTTTTTTTAAGCTTTTCAATTCCAACCGGTATTAATCAGGATCTTTCTGTCTCGTGAGACAGAAAACAAATCCAGACTGTGTAAGAGTAAAAAGAATGTATTAGTCACTAGAGTTGAGAAGTTTCCAAGCTTAATTTGCTTGGGTTATAGCTACATCTACAGTTTCAAGTGGCATCGTGTGACTCTCTCTCTATTTCCCCAAATGTGGCTCCATGTTTAGTTCCATGACCCTCAGACTTAAGCAGCAGCACCAGCTCCTCCCAAGGTCTCCAGCTCCACAGCTCCCGACCCTCAAACTTCAATTGCACCAGCTCCTCCTCGGGTCTCCAGATCCAGGATTCTCAAACTACAACAGCAGCACCAGCTCCCCTCCAGCTCAATGACTCTCAGACTTGAGAGGCAGCACTGGCTCCTCCCCAAGGCTCCAGCTTCACGACCCTCAAACTAGAACAGCAGCACCAGCTACTCCCTGAGTCTCCAGCTCCCCGACCCTCAAACTTCAGCTGTAACACTGGCTCCTCCCTGGGGCCACCAGCTCCACCACCCTCAGACTTACATGGTGGTAGCACCAGCTCCTCCTTAGGTCTTCAGCTCCAGGACCGTCAAACTTCAATTGCAACACCAGCTCCTCCCTGGTCTCCAGCTCCATGATCCTCAAACTACAACAGCAGGACCGGCTCCTTCCTGGATCTCCAGCTCAGTGACTCTCACACTTGAGAGGCAGCACCAGCACCTACCCATGAATCCAGCTCCACGACCTTCATAGTTGAACAGCGGTAGCACCAACTCCTTTCCAGGTCTCCAGCTCCACCATCTTTGAACTAGAACAGCAGCACCACTTCCTCCCTGGTCAAAGGAGCACCTCCTCCTTCCCTGGATCTCCAGCTCCACAACCCTCAGACATGAACAGCAGCACCAGCTCCTCCTTGGGTCTCTAGCTTCACCACCCTCAAACTTGAATTACAGCTCTGGCATCTACCTGGGTCTCCAGCTCCACAACTCTCAGACTAGAACAGCAACACCGGTTCCTTCCTGGATCTCCAGCTCAACGACTCTCAGACTTGAAAGGCAGCACCAGCTCCTCACAAAGGCTCCAGCTCCAAGACCCTCAAACTAGAACAACAGTAGCAGCTGCACACTGGGTCTCCAGCTCCACAAGCCTCAAAGTAGAATAGCAGCACTGGCTCCTCCCTGAGTCTCCAGCTCC
>NW_012115855.1:179705-196195 GCF_000951035.1 Colobus angolensis palliatus | reverse complement strand
ACCCTCAGCCTTAAATAACAGCAGCACCAGGTCCTCCCTGAGTCTCAAGCTCCACGACCCTCAAAGTAGAACAACAACATTCCTCTCTGGGTCTTCACCTCCACAACCCTTATTTGCTGACTGACTGATAGAGAAACACCTTCACTGTTGCTGGGATGAGCTGCATAACATGACACGCCCCTTTGAAAGTCAATGTCATAGACAGTTAGCATTTGCTTTTCACTCCTGCACCCGTGGGTTGGCTGGGCTTAGTCTGATCTAGTCTGGGCTTGACTCCAGGCTGAGGGTTGTAACCATGTGTGCTCCACATGCCTCTCCTCCTGCAGTTGGAGCCACAGTTCCCTGGGGCATGCTCATCCCATGGGAAAAATCAAGAGCATTAGAGGGCAGGCCCGGCAGTGCCAACACATTCCAGGTTAATGCTTATGAAATCTCATTGGCATAAGAAAGTCACCCAGCCACGAGCAATACCTGTGGGATGGGTAAGTCTATCCACCCTCCCTCAGGCCCTGGCAAGGATGTGGCTGTGTCATACTCTTACAGGGAGAGTGATATATTGAGGCCCAATATTAAATCAACTACAGTAAGAAATGTCAACTTCTATGTCTCTACACAGGAATCATTCTTCACCAGCGGGTTCACCTGAGCTGACTTCCCTTTGCAATTAATTGTTGGTGTCTGCAGGTTTAGGCCAATGCTGTTCCCTGTGGAGGACAGAGAAGCCTCAATTAGCTTTCGACTGTTGGGAAGAATAAGATATTAGGTTGGCACAAAACAACTACAAGTCCCAGGTGGCCTGTGCCCAGTGAGACAGGACAGGGGCAGAGAACTGTGGGAGCTCAGGGTAGCTTGCATCCCCAGCCACCTCTTGCCCCCATCTCTGCTTTCTGGTTTTTTTTTTTTTTTTTTTTTTTTTTGTTAGACAGGGTCTGGCTCTGTCACCCAGGCTGGAGTGCAATGGTGCGATCTTGGCTTGCTGCAATCTCCATGTCCTTGGCTCAAGCAATCCTCCCATCTCAGCCTCCCCAGTGGATGGGACCACAGGTGCATACCACCACACCCAGCTAATTTTTATTTCTTTTTTCTGTAGAGATGGGGTTTTTCTGTGTTGTCTAGGCTGGTCTTGAACTCCTGGGCTCAAGCATTCCACCCCTCTTGGCCTCCCAAAGTGGTGGGATTACAAACATGAGTCACTGAGCCCAGCCTGCTTTATTTTTCTTCACAGTACTTGGAACCTTCTATTGTACTAAGTACATGTGTATTTTCTTTCTTTTTTGTCTTCCCTAGAATAGGAGCTTAACATGGGCAGGTATTTTTGTTGATCTCATTTATCACTTTATTCCAAGTCCCTGGAACAGTGTCTGCCACATGAGTGATGTGTTCTAAATAAACAGTTTTAACAAATAAATAAACTATCCTACAAGAGAAGGCTAATATTTGGAACTCGCTTACCAATAGAATCACAAAGCCAAAGACCTTTAGCCTGTTCCTACCTCTGAATGCACCCAACCCCACAGGAGCCAGCAGAGAAAAAACAGGAACAAATGTGGGGAAGGGAACAGGTGGTGCCCACCCCCCAAACTAAAGACCCCTGAAACTGAGGCTGAACTTGAGTTGGAGAAGGGAATCATCTAGGAACTGGGTGTGAGATTAAAGTTTAGATTTGTCTGGCCTGAATTTTGTAACACCCAACACGAGTAATTCCATTCACTTTTGTTTTTATTTTTTGAGACAAAGTCTTGCTCTGTCACACAGGCTGGAGTGCAGTGGCACGATCTCAGCTCACTGCAACCTCTTCCTCCCAGGTTCAAGCAATCCTCCTGCTCAGCCTCCTGAGTAGCTGGGATTATAGGGGCCCATCACCAGGTCCAGCTAATTTTTGTATTTTCAGTAGAGATGAGGTTTCACCACGTTGGACAAGCTGGTCTTGAATGCCTGAAAGTGATCTGCCCACTTCAGTCTTCCAAAGTGCTGGGATTACAGGCATGAGCCACTGTATCCACCTTATGTTCCATTCATTATTAACAAGTCTATTATTATAAATCAAACTGACCAAAATCCTAGGGAAACTTCCCCAGATGTCATCAAGCAGCAGAGACCAGGGAACTATCAGCAGGATGGGGACTAGGGTGAGGCAGGGGAGAGAGGAGCTCATCTCTGGATTATCAGGGTGCAGCTAGTGAGGCATAAAATTTAAGGGGGCACCAAAAAATTCATTGATCAAAACAAATATTTGAATGCAGATTTTTTTTTAAATCAAATTTAATGCAAAAATAATCCCTAATGGGAAAAGTTATCAACATTTCAACTAAGACGCAGTCCAATTCTGCATTTGAATGACTTGGCCTCACTCGCTCACCCTAACCCACCTCTGCCTCACAGAAGCTGCTGGAAGGCAGCAGCTGGAGAAAAATGAAGCCATTTCCTGCTCATATCCAGTTCAGATGTTCCATAAACTAGCTACACATGAGACCGTGATGATCTACCTGTGCCAACCAGGACCACAATCTACCATCAGGACCACAATAACCAGGTCCATGTTGACTGGCCCTAGCTGAGCCCAGACATTTTGACCTAGAGGCTCAGGCCAGGATTGCTTCTCCCATTGACATCAAGCACTCATTAAGAGAAAACAGACAAGGCCAAGTGCAGTGGCTCATGCCTGTAATCCCAGTACTTTGGTGGAATCCCAGCAGAGGCAGGTGGATCACCTGAGGTCAGGAGTTTGAGACCAGCCTGGCCAACATGGTGAAACCCCATCTCTACTAAAATTACAAAAATCAGCTGGGTATGGTGACACACAGCTGAGGCACAAGAATCAATTCAACCCAGAAGGTAGAGGTTGCAGTGAGCCAATAACAAGCCACTGTACTCCAACCTGGGTGACAATGTGAGACCCTGTCTCAAAAAAAAAAAAAAAAAAGAGAAAACAGGAAAACAGACAGCTCAGGTATGGGAACTCAGGCCTCCCTACAGATGCAATCAAGGAACTTAGTTATTTAAAATGTAGCGTCCTGTGGGGGTAGGATGATGCATGATTGTGAGTTTTCACTTGATTCTCTTTCTCTGTTGCCTGGCATCTCTGGCCATGAGCACATCATTTCTGGAATCAGAGCACAGATTGTGGGGAGAGGAAGGACAGGCCACCTGGCAATGTGGTCCTGTTTTTCTTGGACTAGACTTTGTGTGAGAACCTGTGCCCAGTAGGGAGATTCAGGTCCCTGAGGAGAGAGGAGGAGCCAGGTAGTGGTACATTTGAGGTGATGACCCTTCCCCAGCTGCCCAGAGCCCATTTGGCACCGAAGGTCACTTCCAGAATGTTGGGTTGGCCCTCAGGGATCTGGTTGGGACTGTCGGGGCCATTAGGTTCTGGCAGGCCCAAGTCTGGTTGTGAAGACACCTGGGACAGCTCAGACACCCTCTCCGGCCACTCGCACACCCAGCACTGACAGGCCACAGCAGGTCTGCCCACGCCCCTCTCCTTGTTCACTTGGCACCTGACCAGTCATCATGGACGCTGACCATTGCTTGAGTGTAGGGTCCCCAAGTTCCTGCTGGGCCAGCAATTGTGCCCCTTGTGCTGATGTATCTTGGGGTGCCAGCACAAGATCTCCTTTGGGATACAGAGAGCATCTCCGCACCAACCGGCGGGGACACAGGTGTGTTTCAGTACAAACACCTGGGCTGGCGGGACAACACAGCCTGCACCCAGCAGCTCTGATTTGCCTGAATCCCAGAGCTGGCATGGTGGAGTCATTCCCTCCCCCAAACCAGTGGGAACATCCTTGGGCAGGACGAGGAGTGCTCAGAGCAGGCGAATGAAGCTCTGCAGGAAATGACATCTCCTCTGAGAAGTGAGGGCCGTGAAATCAATCCAAGGACACTTTCTGAGCACCCCCAGGGTGCACACCCGGGCTCAGGGAGCAGGGGAAATGTCAGCCAGTAAGTACATGTCTGTGTTCTGTGGATGGGCCAGAAAGGGCTGCAGCAAGGGAATCATAATCACAGAGGAGAAAACGGCCAGAGTCAGAGTCTGGTTTGTCCCTTTCTCATTGGGTGCTGCCAGGAGTCCAGTCCAAGCAGGTGACTCCCAAGCAAAGGTATTAAAATGGACTAAGACCCTCTAACCACTTCCTGGTGTCTTGAGATAGCCTCCAACCCACCACCCCCACCGCGGGGCCCTGCACTAGCTTCCCCAAGAAGAAACTGGGAGGCTGAGGGGCTGAGCTGCCAGGAGATCTTTTACCAGTGCCTGTGGACCATTGAATGTTTAACTTATCCTTTAAAAACATGCCTGCCTCTTTGCGTGGTAACTCTCTGTAAGGAGCATGTGTTACTTTGCTAAAGAAGGAAAACATGACTCAAAACCACCTGTGCATTTAGCAAGCACCAATTCCCAGC
Organism: Colobus angolensis palliatus; assembly: GCF_000951035.1. Taxonomy (NCBI): domain Eukaryota; kingdom Metazoa; phylum Chordata; class Mammalia; order Primates; family Cercopithecidae; genus Colobus; species Colobus angolensis. The sequence continues at coordinate 191,794 of NW_012115855.1, read as the reverse complement.
CCAGAGCAGTGGATTTGCTGCTGCAAAAATCTAAACTTCAAAACCCACGTGGAGCCTTCAAAGGCCACCTGGCCCCACGCTCACCCTTTGGAGTTCACTGACGGGTGTGTTTGGAGTTGTTTCTTCCTGGTGTCTGGTGTCAGAAAAAAGAAGACACAGGGACACCAGTTGGGGGTTTAATCCCATCATACCCAAACTTCGGTTTTCTGTGTCCGTTACATTACCCCATCGAGATGCCGCTGGGGCTGAATGATCAAGTCGAATCTATTCTTGACCAGATGGTTGAAGCCACACACACCCTCTAGGGCCCTGCGTGGGGGTGGAGTCACTCCTCGGTTTTATCTCACAGCAGGGATGACCCCTCACTGGGCACCCCAGCTCAGATCTCAAGACAAACAGGCGCTGGGGACAGTGGGTGGAAGGAGGGGCCCCTCATGGGAGGACTCACAGGGTGAGAGACCCACACCCAACCGGGCAATTCACACTCGGGATCTTTCGGGCCCTCGGAGGAAACGTTGGTTCGCAGTGAACACAGGTCCGACTATTCAGTCACAATTATCTGCAGCAGGGACAGCCACCCCCTCCGAAAAGATGAATTCAGTAAGGCAGAAACTTTAGCTCAAGATGAATTTCTTCTTGAAAATATTCCTCAGGCTGCCTGATGGAGTTTAAATGTTGTCAAAAGCCTTTCAAAGGAAATTTGGTTCATTATTACCCTTCTTCAACAGTGGGGGCTGAGAAATGATCTTCCGGAGATGCTACAGGAGGGAAGCTGAGTTCACCATCACCTTTTCCTTTACTCATACAAGGCCAGGCCCCCTCACCACTACTGCTGACCCAGGTCCCCTTTGGTAAACCTGGAAAACTCACATTCCCTTTCAATGTGATTTCAGATCTATACATGATTTAAGTGTGGTGTCTAAAAATGAAGCAAAGGGAGTGCATTGGGGAAAAAACTGTTCTCAGAAAATGTGTATCTTGTGCTCCAGCCACGTGGTCCCCCCACCTCCTATGGCTTCAGGGCAGCTTCGTAGCCAGCTGTGCTTCCTCCCCAGAGTCAGCAGCAAGCTCAGAATATGTTCCCTTCTGCAGTTCCAGGTCTGACCCCAGCCCTGGTTCCAGGCCAAAGCCTCCTGTATTTGACCTCTGGGAATCCCTTTCTTTGTGGCCAGTGATGTCCAAGGTTCCTGCAGGGGCCTAGAGCCTGTGGTCCCTGAGTCCATCAGAAATGCAGCCTGTGCCAGGTGGGGAGCATCAAGCCTGCCACCCAACACCACGGGCTGCAAGGGTGAACATCTGTGCAGAGTCTGGTGGGTAAGAAATGCTGTGCCTCTTACTTTTCTTTAAGTCCACCTCATTGTGACTGCAGTCTCCGTCCCCCTGGGCTGCTAGGAAATGCCATCTCAGCCAGTCTTCCTCTCCCAACCTGAGAGGAGGTCCATGTTGCAGGCCTTGCCTAGGCTAACGTTGGGAATAAGGGAAGCCAAGCCAAGCCTTCTGCTCTCGGTCCCTGGTTATCTTGAGGTGCCTACATTCCACCCAGCCCTTGCAGTCCCTCAGGTGCACTGGGGCAGGCAGTGTAGCATGATGAGCACAGCTTCCAGAAGCGGACTGCCTAGACTCCATACCACATGTTGCCACCTACCCCTTGTGTGACACTGAGCAATGATTAAACACTCTACGCCTCAGTTTCCTCATCTGTCCAGTGACAGCACCCACCTGCTCATAAGGTACAGTAAGGCCATAGGAGATGCTTAGACCAATCCCTCACAAACAGGGGTTCCTCGGGCGGTAGAGGCTGTTCCATCTCAGGCCCAAGACTGGCAATACCTCCTGACACTCTCGGGAATGCAACACAAGTCTCCACTACTGTCCAAACACAGACTTTAGCAAGCCTGCGAAGCTCTGCACAAAGCTCCTTGGCCCACCTAGCTGCTGGTCAAAGGCTCTCACCCTTCTGGACACTTAGCCAAATCTCCTCACTGGTTCCAGGATTTTGCAAAAGCCAATAACTTTGGCCTTCTTTGACTCACTTGCCGTTGCCACCTAGGTCCTCCCAGCAGACACCACCTATATCAGTTTTCTGTTGTCACAATGGTGGGGCATAACAAACCGTCGCCCAAACTCAATGGCTTATAACATGAGCTTCTGTTCTCACTCTGAGAGTCTGCAGGGTGACTAAGGTTTGGATGATCTGGGGTGGTCTAAGGGCAGCTCTGCTCCAGGCTACAGGTTGGGCTTGGATTCGCAATACATGACTTTTTCTAGACCCAGGCACAAGGGTCAGCAGCTCCGCAGGACACACGCTTCTTGTGGCAGTGCACTCAGTGCCTCTGCTCACAGCTCATGCATTCATATTCTTTTGGCCAAAGCAAGTCACTCGGCCAAGCCCAGCATCAGTGGGGCAGGGATGAGTTTTTTACCCCATAGTCAGAGAGTGAGGGGATTGACTATCTGCTAAACAATAATGTTAACTTTCATATCACCCCAAACCCTAACTTCTGACATTAACAAGATTGCCTCCCTGCTTAAAATGGAAGAAAAGAAAAGGGGAAAACAAGAAGAGAAAAAGGTTAATGACTCTGACAAAAATTTCCCACCAAATATATATACCCACCAGGCTGGCCAGCCTGCGACAGCAGACCCTAACGTTGTTTTAGCCCCAGGACAGTGTTCTGTGCTGATCATGCGATCTCTCCCATCAATCATTCCTCCCCTCGGCATCTCCACCACACAGGCCTGGCTAAGAAGACCAAGCTCCTCCAAGATCTCCAAGACCCTGGTGCTTCAAATCCACGCTTACACTGGGTGAGGTTCCTGATCAAGCCCTGTTGGGACACACTGAAGACACAACCTCTGCCATGAAAAACGTCATTTCATGAGGGATTTGAGAAAATTCTAGAAAGCATAGACTGTGGTCATATTACAGGTACAAGTCCACGAAGATGGAAAGTGAATGTGATATTTCCCCAGAGATAAAAGCAGAGATAAGCAAAGACAAGAACCCTTGTGGCCGAAAGCAGTGGCTCATGCCTGTAATCCCAACACTTTGGGAGGCCAAGGTGGGTGGATCACCTGAGGTCAGAGTTCGAGACAAGCCTGGTCAACATGGCAAAACCCTGTCTCCACTAAAAATACAAAAATTAGCTGGGCGTGGTGGCAGGCACCTGCAATCCCAGCTACTTGGGTGATTGAGGCAGGAGAATTGCTTGAACCTGGGAAGTAGAGGTTGCAGTGAACTGAGATCATGCCACTGCACTCCAGCCTGGGCGACAGAGAGAGACTCCATCTCTAAAAACAAAAAGAACACTTGTGAGGAGCATTGCGAGATCTCTGTGGAAGCTGCTCTCTCCTTCTCTTCTTTGGCCACACCATTACAATGGGGTGTGGGTACAGTAGAGGAGGCCTGTGGGACTCAGGGTGGAGTCAACCTTCCTGTGAAGTGAATGGCTCCAGAGCAGTGGTTCTGCAGTCACCAAAGCCACCAGCTATAACCAAGGCAACCTGGGTCTCTGGATCAGAAATGTGCTGAGAACAGAAGGTTGACAAGCAGGACTGCCTTAGAAAACCTGAGACATTCAGCCACTGACAATGTAACCTATCACCCAATTCTGGCTCAAGGTCAAAGTCTTGAAAAGAACATTGTGGAGAAAGGAGCAAAATGAGGACATGAAATAAGGATTCTGAGAAACAAGGAAAGACCAATGCCATGGTCCCTCTTAAACCATGTAGAGTGAATACATGGTTCCCAATGCACTTGAGGACAAATGATGGTAAAATACTGTGCCGTGGATTGGAGGGCCTTAGAAATGTTCTTTCAAAATGACTCCTCAATACAAATATAGACACTATTCAGTGATCCCACAGCATGAGTCCACCACAGATGGTGCCCTCAGATGGTTTCCCACAGATGGTTTCTCTGGGAAAAAGTAAAACTGAGGTAGAGCTGAAATCATCTGGCCCTTGGAAGCACACCATCATAGATTCAAATTTAGCTCTGATACTTTCTGTGTGACCTAGGGCAAATTACTTAACTTCTCTGGACTTCAGTTTACTCATCCACAAAATGCATGAGATACCACAAAGGTTGATGTAACAGTAAAAGAAATGGCACAAATAGAACATCTTGTGTCCTACCTAGTAGATTATGAGATGCTTAGACCAATAACCTAGTAGGTTAGTTCCCTTGTTTACCTAGGCTTAGCTAGGACACCACCAAGCACGTTTTCACTGTACATTGGGAGATGATGCTATAAAGAGCTCCTGAGGAGGGCATTCAGAGCAAATCATCATGGACGATCTAATTTATCTCCTCTTTTATTCCTAATGCTGCCAGTTTGGAGACAGCATAAATGGAAGTATTTTCCAGAAGTACTGAACATTTGGTCACAGTCTCCTGATCTTTGAAATGGACATAAATATTAAATATCTCAGGGGAAATGCACATTTAGATAGCATTAGTGGCTGGTCACATTCAGCAGGCACTCACTATGTGCCATAATAAGCACATGTCAGCTCATTTCATCCTCACACCCACACTTTGAGGTGGGCATTATTATCACATCCATTTTACAGATGAAGAAACTGAGGCACAACCAAAGTAACTTAGACAAGATTGCAGAGCTGTAAGAGGCAGAGCTGGGACCTGAGCCCATGGGGTCTGACTCCAGAGCCTGCGTGTTCACCTGTGCACTACATGAAAGCTCCGAGACCCAGCTCTGCAGGGGCAACGAAGTCCCCAAGTTTGTCTTCATCCAGTTACACTGAAGTCATTCCCTTTCATGGGTCTCTGAGACCCTAAAGAGATTTTTTAGTTTTTCAAAAAGTCTAGAGTAGAGCCGTTTCACCAGACCCTTCCCAGATGCTCCAAAAATCTTCCACCATCTCAGAAATGACAAGGAAGAGTCAGTCATGGCCGACGAGGACAAGGAGATGTCCAGTGTAAGGGCTCCAGCCAGATGTCTAATCAAGACTTGAATTATTGTCCCTTCAATACCCCATTCTCCACAACCCATGGTGAGTTCTCTGGGGGGGGCCAGCTCCATCCTGGAGTTATGGAGGATGGGCACTGAGTCTTCCAGGACAGAGGGGGTGGCGCAGACTGTGCCCCATGAGCTGCAGGAGAGACAGACGCATGAATGTGGGGGACACCCCTGGTTTTCCCACCCAGCACCTGCTGCTTTTTCTGGGTCCTGAGTCCCCTTTGGAAAAGCCACTCCTCCTTAGCTCTCCATCCATGGGTGGGGTGGACCCAGCCCTGCTCACTCAGTGCAGGGCTCAGCCTTGGCTGAAGTAGTTGGTTCAGGGAGGAGCTCATGAGAATCACCCTTCAAATGAAATTCGATCCAAGGGCTGTTTTATGAATGGTAAAAGAAGCTCCCTTTCCCCTGGGATAGGGAAGCTGGGAGAAGGAAGAGGGGCTCCTGGAGGCATCATCACCACAAGGAGAGGGCCGTCCTCCAAATGCACCAACTAAGCAAACGAGCCTGGAGAGTCACAGAGACAGGAAGACCTCGCGATGTCATCTGAGCACCCGGATGGAGCAGTACCTGAAGGCAACTGGCCTTTTGTGTTAGTTTTCTATTCTTGTGTCAAATTACCACGCACTTAATGGCTCAAAAGTGCACCTATCTATTAGCTCATAATTCTGTAGATGAGAAGTTTGGCCCATCAGTACTGGGTTCTGCTCAGAGTCCCACAAGGCTGAGATCAAGATGTTGAGTTCTTATTGACTCAGGGGGCAAAATCTGCTTTCAAGCTAGTTCCTGTTGTTGGCACAATTTAATTCCATTTGGTTACAAGATGAAGGCTCTTCCTTCCAGGTATTCTGAAATGTATGATAGATTATTGTAAAGTGTAGTTACCCTACTGATCTATACAATACTAAATATTTCTTCTATATGACTATGCATTCATACCCATCAATCAACTTCCTTTCATGCCCCCCACCCCCTACCCTTTCCAGCCTCTGGTAGACACCAATCTACTTTCTATTTTCATGAGATCCACCTTTGTGGCTCCCACGTGGGAGTTAGAACATGTGATATTTGTCTTTCTGTGCTTGGCTTATTTCACTTAAAATGATGGCCCGTAGCTCCATCCATGTTGCTGCAAATGACATGACATCATTCTTTTTTATGGCTGAATAATAACCCATTGTGTGTATAAGACTTTTTAAAACCCATTCACCCACTGACAGGCACTTAGGTTGATTCCATATTTTGGCTCTTGTGAGTAGTGCTGCAATAAACATGAGAGTGCAGAGAAACAAAACAAAACATGAAAAGCTAAGGTTCCCAAACTCCCATCTTCGGGCCAGATGTCCACCAGGAACCACTCTCAGCTCCTAGAAGCCTCCTGAGTCTTTGGCATTCAGGCCCCTCCAGTTTTTTTTTTTTTTTTTTTTTTTTGAGACAAAAATCTCACTCTGTTGCCAGGCTGGAGTGCAGTGGCGCAGTCTCGGCTCATTGCAATCTCTGCCTCCCGGGTTCAAGCAATTCTCCTGCCTTAGCCTTCCGAGTAGCTGAGATTACAGGCTCATGCTACCATGATGCCTAGCTAATTTTTCATGCCTAGCTAATTTTGTGTTTTTAGTAGAGACAGAGTTTCACCATTTTGGCCAGGATGGTCTCGATCTCTTGACCTGTGATCTGCCTACCTCAGCCTCCCAAAGTGCTGGGATTACAGGCTTGAGCCACAATGCCCAGCCTCTCCCCCATTTTTAAGCCAATGGCATTTTGAATAACTCCTGTGATTTGAATTCCTAACTTCTGTCTCTGATCTCTAGGCCCAGAATTAAACAGCTAGTGTGATTAGGTCAGGTTCACCTGCTAATCTGCCTTCTGATTACCTCAGAGTCAGTCGACTAATAGCCTTAATTAGATCTCCACAATCCCCAGTATCATATGATGTCACAGGAGTAGTAGCCTATTCACAAGCTCCCGCTCCACCCACGCTCAAGGGGAAGAGGCTTTATAAGGAAGAGGGTCATTGGGAATCATTTTGATATCTGCCAGCCACACCTCTGGACTCTTCAGTGCTGTGAGGCCTAACATTCTTTTGTTTGTTTGTTTGTTTAAGGTAATTTGAATTGCTTCTCACTTAAAACCAAAAGAGTAGGCTGGGTGTGGTGGTTCATGACTGTAATCCCAGCATTTTGGGAGGCTGAGGTGGGCAGATCACTTGATGCCAGGAGTTCGAGACCAACCTAGATGACATGGTGAAAACCTGTCTCTACTAAAAATAAAAAAATCAGCAGCGTGTAGTGGCATATGGCTGTGATCCTAGCTACTCAGGGGGCTGAGGCATGAAAATCATTTGAACCCAGGAGGTGGAGGTTGCAGTGAGCTGAGATTATGCCACTGTACTCTGGCCTGGGTGACAGAACAAGGCTCTATCTCAAAAAACAAAACAAAACAAAAACAAAAGAGTTATCCATGCAATGGAATGTTATTCAGCCATAAAAAGGAATGAAATGCTGATTCATGCTACAGTGTGAATGAACCTTAAGAACATTAAAACAAGTGAAGAAAGCCAGACACAAAAGATCACATAGTATATGGCCCCATTTATGAAATGTCCACAATAGCCAAGTCCATAGAGACAGAAAATGAATTAGTAATTCCCTAGGACAGTTGGGGAATGACTGCTAATGGGTGCAGGGTTTCTTTTCCGCAGTGACAATGTTCTGGGACTGGATATTGGTGAGGGTTGCATTACCTTTCGAATACTAAAAAATACTGAATTTTATACTGTTAAAGTGTGAATTGTATGTGTATCTCAAAAATTAAAATGAAATGAAGAAACAAAGTGCCTCGGTATAAAAGGAGAGCAAGAAAATAAAAAATGTGGTCTGATTGGGAGAAGTCAGACTGCATGTCTTCTCTCTGGGAAGAGGGAACCTTGCCTCTGAAGTCATCATACCCCTCACACTTTTCACAGTCATGCCATTCGCTGGGGAGGCAGAGGTAAGAGAGAGAATCAAAGTATTTTTTAAATTTCTCACATTACTGTGGGTTAGCCTGACACACTGCTTACGAAAGCTCTTGCTCAAAATCACCTATTATTTCATAGGCTTGTGAAAGAGAAATTCTTCTGGAGTTCATTCCACGAAAGTAAAATGAATGGCTTATGGTGAGTGTTACAAATCAGTCTTTGTACAAAGAGAAACAGACTTTGGCTGCAAGAACCAGAGTCATCTTTTCCCCTAGAGCAGTTTCTGAAGAGGCCATTCATTAAAAAGTAGTTTGTAGATTTCCCCCATATGGGGGTGAGTTAATTGGTTCAGCCATTTTGGGTGGAAGTTCTGAATGTCGCTGGCCCACCATCCTCCCCAGCAAGGGGCACAATCCCAGGTCTCTTGAGGGATGGCTTTGGTAACACATGCCCGGCCCTTACATCCTTCTCAGACAACAGCCTCCTCACACTCCCAGGCATGGCCTGCAGCTGCCCTCTGTGACCTGATTCCTGTCCACAGCAGACTGGAAGGGGCAGAGTCCCCCGACCTGGGGGCCAGTCAGACTCTCTTTAAGGCACTGAACTAAAGAAATGCACATCTGGGGACCATGGGGGCTGCGATTTTTCAGCCATGTTATCAGGGAGGCAAAAAGAAGAAAAGAATGAAGTAACTGGCCAGGGAGCACGTGAGGCTCTGAGGAGAGGGGCAGAGTGACAGCCACATTTCTTGATGGCTTCCGAGGTCTGGTTCTGCCCTTCTGAGCCTGGACCCACCTCCCACCACTGACTTCCTTTAGATGGCCCGTGTCTTGGTCCCAGGTTCCCATCCTCCCCTGCAGCTGCCCTGAGTGGCTGTTTCCAGGCAAGACCAAAGGTCACCTCACTGAGACCCCTCGTTTTCTCCCAGAGGGAAGATTCCAGAGATTCAGAGGAGGGATCCTGTAAGAGTTGGCATGGGAGGGGTCTCATATCTTCTGGCAGCAGGAGCATGGGGAATCCAAAGATGTCCTCACCTGGAGGGCTGGGCTAACTGCAGTGCAGTCAAGGGTCTCGGCCATGAGTAACAAGGATGCGCCTGAAAAGCGTGAGGAGAAAAGGCTCCATCAGGAGGGTCTCCAGCCTCCCAGAGTAGATGAGGGTGGGGAAGAGTGGGAGGAACCACAGAATCCACCAAGAGACAGCCCCCACCCAGAACTGGAGGGTCAAGATGCTACCTACCCCTGGGACAAGGGATCCCCCCTGCTACTTTCCCTCACTTGCTCAAAACTCAAAGTCCCAGGAAAGTGCACGTGAGGGGTCACTTAGACCAGGGCTCATCCCTCAGGAAACCCACATCGGGAGGCAGGGTTGCGCCCTCAGCTTCCCTAGGGAAACATCACCAGCAATCCCCCCCTCCTGCAACTGTCCCACACGGGAGGGGAATTCCCAAAAATAAGTCAGGCAGCATCAGAGAGGGGAAGTGGATCACGGCAGCAGGAAATGACTTCTGTCCCCCTGTGTGTCACTTGGGCCCGGAACACAGGGAGCCTTGAATGCTGGGCTCATGGCTCAGCTCTTCATAGAGCAGGTGTGGGCAGAAATGCTTGATGGATCTCCGCATGTGACAGGCAGGTCCACGCTGCCACCTTTCAGCATCTAAACTCCAGCTGACATGTGGCAAGGTAGTCCTCGGGATTATTTGCTTTTACAACGAATATTTATTTCTTTTATGACAAAAGTGATTTTTTACTTAGGAAATGTGAAAGCTACAGGTTCTGCGAGTGGCAAGCTAGCAGTTAAGACTGATGGGTGCAAATGCCTCCAGTCAGGTCATCTGCACAGGTTTGGTCTCCGTGGTGGCTCCAGCACTGTTCTTGATGCCCAGAGCTCAGAACAGTGAGTCTTGTGGACACAGCTGGCCCCGGGCGCCCAGCCAGGCTTCCCATTCTCCTGTGGCCCATCCTTGAGATTCCCTGTAAGACTAGATCAGGACCACAGCACTTGCTGCCGTTTGCCCTGTGCAGACACGGCCAGCATATACACTTCTCGCTGCCGACATTTCTTGGACATGGCGTCTCCGAGATTTCCATTCTTTCTGCAGCAGCCTCCTGCCTTAAGACAATCATGCCTCCGGCTGAGCAGAACCTCTTCAGGGTCTTTCCCCCATGCCCTGATGAGCCACACAGAGGCCGGCAGCTGTGAGGATGTGTCCCTTGCCGCAGACCTCCCAGAGCAGTGAGCTTGGGGCTGGGAATTAGTGTGACTGGGAGTCACGCTAATGAATGTCAGATCTGGAAGGAGCCCTGGGACCATCTCACCCAGAAGCTTTGTCTCCGTTGCATCTGAACTCTGTTCACAGGGGCCTGGTGGTGCTCCTGGGTCCTGGGTTTCTGGAGACATCACCTCCACCCATCACCTAGTAGAGCAATATCAACATCATGTCCAGTCCATCGTCCTTGGGAAAGGATGAGGCACATGAGATCTGGGGAGGAAAAATGCTATTAAGGAATTTGCCCCAGGTAGAGCCTGGATGAGTGACTGTGGGGCATTTTATAATTTGTAAAGGCCTGTCACACCCTGTTGCCTCATCTGACCTTCATAATGGTTGGCCAATGGGAGTGATCCTGCAGGTCATACATCTAAGACCAGATTGACTGCATGATGCATCACTGTACTATGTACCACTGAGAAAGAAAAAATATTGACAATTAAATTCTGACACGTGATCAGATCCCATCAATTATGTGACATAACCAGACTAGAGAGATATTAACATGGGAAAAAGGTGCGTCTTAGAATCAATGAAATTCAGTGTTCTCTCCATTTGATAGACCAGAGACAGATTGCAAAGTGTTCTGATGTGTTCACGCACAGCTGGTTGGCGGTCAAGCCTCTGCGTGACCTCAGCTTCCTGGGGACCATCTCCAGTCAGTGGCAGACGTGGAGATGTGCTGCACCGATCCCCTTTTAAGGAAGGATTTGCTGCCCCGCAGAGGAAGTGTGCTCAGCAGAGAGGCTCCCACTTCTTTCAGGCTACTCCAAAGCTCACAGAGAAGCAGGCAGGTGCACTGCATACTCATTCCTACCCTAAAACATTGATCTTAAGTGTTGGAAGAAATGCAACGGGCTAAAGTGTTGGACCCAAGGCTGCAGCCATGAAAGTTGGTTCCCATGACAGAGGGAGGAGGCTGGGGTTAGTGCAGGGACAGGGAGAGGAAGGAGAAAGACTGTCACTATCCACTTGTCCACTCCATCACCACTTTGGGGAGAAACAGAGAGTGGGGAGAAGCTGTGGTTCATTGAAGACCTGAAGGTTCTCCCTCTACATTGTCTTCTTCAAGATCATAAAAAAGGAATGAAATATTGACAACTTTTCCTGCATAACCTAGTGTAGTGGTTAATTTTATATGTCAACATGAATAGACTACAGGATGCCCAGACAGCTGGTAAAACATTATGCTAGGTAGTTCTGTGAGGATGTTTTTGGAAGAGATGAGCATTTGAATCAGTAGACTGAGTAGGGAAGCTCCACCCTCGCCAGTGTGGATTGATACCCCTCCATTCATCCTTCCATTCATCCAGGGCCTGGATGAAACAATAGAACAAAGTAGTAGAGGAAAGGCCAATTCACACTCTGTTTGAGCTGGGACATCCACCTTATCCTGACCTCAGACACGAGTGCTTCTGGTTCTCTTGGTTCTCAGACCTTGGGACTTGGACTGAATTCTACCACCAGCCTTCCTGGTTTTTCCATATTGCAGCTGGGAAGTCACAAGACTTTATGTAGGCTCATTCTCATAATAAATATAGATATAGATATAGACATCTGTTCTGTTTCTTTTTCTTTTTCTTTCTTTTCTTTTTTTTTTTTTGGAATGGAGTCTCACTCTGTTGCCAGACTGGAGTGCAGTGGCGTGATCGCGGCTCATTGCAACCTCCACCTCCCAAGTTCAAGCAATTCTTCTGCCTCAGCCTCCTGAGTATCTAGGACTACAGGCTTGTGCCACCAAGTCCAGCTAATTTTTGTATTTTTAGTACAGACAGGGTTTCACCATGTTGGCCAAGATGGTCTCAATCTCTTGACCTCATGATCCACACCTTGACCTCCCAAAGTGCTAGGATTATAGGCATGAACCACCGCACCTGGCTCTTTT
>NW_012115855.1:173583-179425 GCF_000951035.1 Colobus angolensis palliatus | reverse complement strand
GGCTGGTCTCAAACTCCTAACCTCAAGTGATCCACCCACCTTAGCCTCCCTAAGTGCTGGGTTTACAGGCGTGCACCACCACACCCAGCCTATCTGTTCTGTTTCTCTAGAGAGCCCTAATACACCTAACCTCAATAATCACATCTTCATTCTTTTCCAGCCAGGGTTATTTAGTGAATGCATTGGTTTATTTATTTATTCATTCCATAGATACTTACTGAAGGCTTACTATGTGCCAGAAATCTTACAGGTACTTGAGTTGTGGCAGTAGAAAAACGCAGCCTCAAATTTCTGCCCTTAAGAAATATATTTTCCACTAGAGAGAAACTGGCAAGCAAATAAGATGCAAACCATCTGGGCTGTGTATAAGACCCATGCAGCGTGTCACCTCAGGTTTCCCCAACTTCTACTGCAGGAACTGACTCAGTGCAGGTCCACAGGATGCCACTGTGTTCCAACTGCCTCCTGCTCACCCCATGGGTGAGGGAGGCATCCTCACCCTGAATAGTATGAGATGGCCGAGCACACGACACCCAGTGCTGGACAGATGAGATGGGCAGCAGGTCAGTCACAAACACTCACAGCCCACAGGGGAGGACAACACGCACCCTGCAGAGGCACAGGAGGTGCACCTAGGAACAGAGAGAACAGGAGGGGCTGGGGGAAGCAAACCTTGAAGTAACAGGGGGTGAGGTGCCCCTGGTTCCTGTGGGCAGGGAGGCGAAGGCAGTTAAGCTGAGGACCAGGTAGAATGCGGCTGCTCCAGTTGACAGGGAATCTGCCAGATGGGAGCCTTTCCCACTGAGCTGGGGGCATATCAGTGAGGGAAGAAAACTAGTGGTTAGGCCTCTGCAACCCTGTGAAGCTCAAAGACATCAAGGCCATACTTAACATTGCACCTGAAGTTCAGGCCTTACACCACACATGTCCTGAGACCAACTCCCCAAGATTCTGGATCCTCCACCAATTCCGGATTCAGCTAAGGTGCTACAAAGATGAGCGTGGGATCTTGCTTCCCCAGCATCCGCCAAGGGAATGGGTGATGCACCCTGGTGTTAAGAAAGAGATGACTCCCTGAAGAGCAAAGCTGGACCCTTGAGGGAGGGGAGAAAAGAGAGATTAGCTATAAATGGCCCCTCCCAACCATCCTCATATGGGGCGTTTCCACACAGCTTGTCTGGAGATGGTCTACGTGACCTGGTGATCAGCTGGGTCTCTGGGAGGCTGTCACCAGCTCAGTCATCACTTCCCAACCTCCCCACCTCGCTTCCTGTTTCCCCACCCTGGACCCTTGGGACTGCATCTACCCCAAAGGCACTGACTCTTGTGGTTGACCTTGGGCTCTGGGTGAGGAGGTCTGGGCTAAGATGATCTCCTCCAGTATCCGTGGGAAAGACTGAGTCAGATGGTGACAATGCTGCAAAGGAAACTGACACAGAAACAGGGCAGGAAGGGCCAGAGAAACAGAACTTTGGCCTCATTTCCCACTGGGTCATGTGAGGCTGAGAATCCAGGAGATAAAGGATGACCCAGGAGCCCCGGGATTCAGGAGGAGATGGACTTCAACAGGGATAGAAGGCATCCCATGAATAACTCCGTGCTCTCAGGGTGAAATGTGCTGGGGAAGGTGTGTATTTAGGGGCAGAAAGGTGGGGGTCTTTCCAGGCTCATGCAGCATTGTGGGGCTTCCTATCACTCCCTGTCAATTGAGGTGTGGGCCAGGGAAGGGGTGGCCTCATGTGGAGGCCAAGGGACTCCCAGGAACCTCTCGGCTTAAAGATGAAGTAGTAGAGTGTGGGAAGAGCTGGTCCTTCTCAGAGTAAAATGCTTACAGCAATAAGGAAAAGTCTGAGAGTCACACATCGACAAGTCCCCTGCTGGTCACCTTAGCCACTTGCTGCTGATGCCCCGTAGCTCTGCTCTCCTGTCGTCTGTGCGGCAGCTTTCTCCTCTGCCTTGTGCCCTCATAGAGACAAGACAGTTGCCATCTCACCTGCCATGACATCCACTCAGAGTCATGACCAGAATAAAGAAGATAGAAAAGAGATTCCCTTAAATTGGAGAACCCAGAAGATCCCCTTAAATTAGAGAGCCCAGAAGGCCCCACTAAAAGACCCCCAAATTACATCTCATTGACTAGCCTTGACTCACAAGTCCCCCAACAAGCCAATCACTAAAAGTAAATGAGATTGCCACCATGAGCTCAGACCAATGGTAATCCACTCCCTGGTGTCAGACAGCAAGCACATTGCTTCCCAACATCTGAGCAAAATCAGAGCTCTGCTTGCAAGGAAGAAGGATATCTGAATGTTGGGGTCTACAGCAGCAATTAACCAACTAACTGTGAATTACAGTGGAATGGCCAAATGCCTTGGGAATGAATGAATAATGTACTTGCAAAAAGACATATGAAGATCCCACATGCACTTCAGAGCCCTCTTTTTGGAACTTTTGGTGAGTCTGAAAGTTTGACTTTCCATTAGAGGCTGTGATTCCTACCCAATACATTCGTAACATCAAGGACATTCTCCCCAGGACACTTCTTAGGATGCCCTGAGATCAAGATTTTTCTTCTGGAAACATCAGAAGAAACAGGTTCAAGTTTTCTATCACCTCTCCATTATCTCGCATTGGGCAACAAACAAGGAATGTTCAAAGGAATGTGTAGTTTTAAATAAGGGAACTGAAGCCCAGTGAAGGAGCTGGACCTTTTCTGTCCAGCTCTCAGAAAAGATCTTGGGACCTGAACAAGTGAACCTTGCCTCAAGGAATTTCAATGATGCTTCAGCATTTCCACTGAATGTCACAGGGACACTTAGTGTGTCTCTGTGTTGGCATGAAGCTTGAGGCTCATTCACAAGAAGACATGATGGATTGACTATGGCTGCATCTTCAAGCTGTGCCTGGATGTCTTTGATCTTCTGATAAAAGCCTTTTAAACCTGAATTATCTTGGGCACCACCCAGCTTTCCCTTTCTTGGTGTATATCGTTTCTCGCGAACAACTGGGCGTCAATGCACATTTGCATCTAAGCCTTCTGTTTGTTTTCTTCTAACTGTTTGAATGAGGAGGAACCAGGGACATTTAGTAACCTGTTTTCACTCACTGGTTCCATGATAGTAATTTGACTACACAGGGTCTTTAACACTTCACCATCACAAAGAGTCAATTTCATACGTGAATAAGTCAATGTCAAATTGTAGGAGGAGGAGGAGGGGGGCCTGCCATGTTTTCCTAATGCCTCTTAAATGGTTTCTTATTTCATATTGATACAGATCAGGGACCATAGATCATGCTGACAAGCTCATCAATTACCTGCTACTTGCCAACAATGAAAAGGTCTTGCTTTCTTGGTGGGATAGTTGATGTTGATTGCTTAGGATGTCCGTGAACTTGAAGTTGTGTTGTTTATCTGCCTGAGATTTTGAACCTGAGAACTTCCTTCCCCACACAGTGGTACACATGGCGTGCTTAGTGTGAGTATTGTCAAGGGACGTAAATTAGAGCAATTGGAGTTGGAAGAGAGGGAAGGATGCATTGCTAACTGCAGGATCGTTACAGGACTTCCTAGAAGCTAAAAGAGACACAGTGTGAACAGTGAAACCGCAGAAGTGACAGACAGTGTCTGTCTTTGCAGAGACCAGTGACTGCATTTGGAGCCAGAGGTCATTACCACAGGCAACTTACAGGCTCTGTGACTCCGGGAGAGAAACTCACTCTGACATGCAACAATTAAGTTACAGTGGGCATTTTATTATTTTTCAGGAGCCATAATTTTCAGATGACGACTTCAGGGATCCTTTAATGAGGATAATTGATTATCTGACAAAGAACGTGTAGCATTTCCTCCTCCCAATGGAAGAGAGAAAAATAGCAACAATCGACTCCTCAGAGCAGAAAAGAAGCGTTTTTCAGAGAAAACATCGCAACGTTTATAACAATGGCAGCCCAAGGAAACACAAATACATCTCGCCTTCTTGACAAATAAGATTTAATTAAGACAATCTGGTCTTCCTGCTGGAAAATCTGGTCTTGCCTGGGCCGTGCAGGGAAAAGCCATAGGCTTACGAGTGAGAATCTCCTTGAAATGAGGTCCTGTGTTGGCCTCTTAATTATTCTTGAGCATCCTTGTCAAACACCTATTTTTAGTTAACTTTTTTACTCTAAATGCTACTTGTGTTACTTCATGAAGTATTTAATGCATCCACGATAGGCATAGATGAAACAGAGAGACTTGTGCTCACCTCTGAGGAATTTCAACAGTGTGGTTATTAGCACTTTGCACGCAGGCGGGGAACTCTATCATGGGAAGTGGGGGTATGAGAGCAAGGTCAGTGACACCATCCTGTTCTTGGGACTGAACTGGAGGCAGGGCAGCCAGGAGAAGCCCCAGGACCCTGCCACCGGATGTTCACCATGGGCAGGCAGCTATTTGCAGAGAGATGCCTGAGTGACCCCCAGGTTCCTCATGAAAACCTACAGCTCCAGTAAAATCTGCACTCCCTGGCTGGAGCTGCTTCTCGCTAGATGCTCCCAAAGCCAGACACCTGCATTCTGACCCCTTGACGGGTCCCTGCATAGGCCCGTGTATCTCAGGCGGTCCTGGGGCTTCTCCTGGCTGCCCTGCCTCTGGTTCAGTCGCGAGTACAAGACCACATTGTTGACCTGGCTCTCAGACCCCCATTTCCCATGGCAGAGTTTCCGGCCAAGCATTTCCTGAAAATCAGTCTTCTCAGATTTTCTCCTGAGATGTGACCAAAGCCCTAAAACAGAGGTCTCCCCTCCCACACAGGTGCTTACCTGTGGAACAGGCCATGGTGGGAATGAAGAGGAAAGGATCAGCCCTACTCAAGGAGGCTCTCCCATGGGGATGTCCTAAGGGAAAGATAGGACCCCATCACCCATCACACCACAGAGGCTGCCCTTGGCCCTCAGGATGGCGTCCAAACTCCCACAGATCCCTGCCCCCCTCCAATCCCACCTCCCACCACTCATCACTGTGTCCACTCTGTCATGGCCACACTGGCCTCTCTGCTGGCCTTGGACAGATCAGGCTTCCCAGAACCTCAGGGCCTTGGCATGTGCTGGCCCTTCCTCCTGGAATGTTCCCCTACCCCCACCCTGATCCTCACTCAGTTACCTCCAGGAGCCTCGTCACCTGTCAGGTCTCAGATGAATGTCACCTCCTTGGGGGAGTCTCCTGTGTCCCCATCACCTCCTGGCCCATGTCAGGTCCCCCAAAGCCCCTCTCATCACACCGTAGTGCCTTTTCTTCCCAGCCAGGACCACGTGTAATGAAACAAGGCCATTGTTATCTGAGGGCAACCCATACAACTAAAAAGCCCATTCAAGGTAAATTCAATTAAATTGAGTACTAAAGTTTCACAACAAATGCTTTGTGATTTAGTTAACAAACATTTACCTTGGACTCACTTTAGGCCAGACGCTGTTCCCAGCACTCCGTGGTATTAAATCATTTACTCTCCAAAAAGTAGGCACTACTGCATCACCATCCCCGTTTTGCAGATGAGGACATGGAGGCAGAGAAAGGTTGTTTCATTGTTTCTGTAGAAATCAGCATCACCAGGACTGGGTCAGGTCACCCTGCACCAAGGCCCCTGCTCTCAGCCACATACCACCTCTTCTGAAAAGAAAAGAAAAGAAAAGAAAAGAAAAGAAAAGAAAAGAAAAAAGCTTAACTAGAGCTTTATCAAAAAAGATTAAATTAAATTGGTGAAAATAAGTTTTTCTCTCCTACTCAAAAACATTTAGGTTATAGTGGCAAACAAATATGTCCTAATTCTTTTTTTTTTTTTTTTTTTTTGAGACAGAGTCTCACTCT
>NW_012115855.1:162785-173447 GCF_000951035.1 Colobus angolensis palliatus | reverse complement strand
GCCTGTGCCCTAATTCTTAATCAAAGAATGAATCAAGTTCTCATTTTTCCACATAATTCTTTTGATAAAATTGCAGCCACAGTCAATCTCTTTCCCCCCAGGTTTGAGTTTTGCAGCCCGATCAAAGGAGTCATTTTCAAAAATTCTCAAGGGCTCCAGAGCCTCTGCAGGAGCCTCTCTTCCTCCTGGCAGGGTCTCCATTCCCTTTGGGAAATTCTGCTTCATCCCTGCTGGTCCCACTCCTTTAGTGTTCATTGGTCTACATCTGCCAGGTCCTCGCTGTTGGACTTTGTGGGTGATTCAAGTAATGCTTCCCATTGCATAGCAGTATATACAGGCTCACCCACTGCCCCGTGGTGCACCCACCCCACATCCACTGTGAGACCCCTAGTAGGGACCAGACAGTCCCTCATGCCCAGTGGAGTGCAGGCAGCCGGCTCTGAGAGCCAACTGTGAAATGTTCAGGAACTTTGCTAATTGGTGGTTACATCTTTGGCAGCTTGAAATCAGCCATGATGGGAGTATTTACACCTGGGAAATTGGCAATTGCTACAAATCAGGGTTGTTGGGCTTTTTTTTCCAAAAGAGTTTTTAAAAATATTTTTAACCAACACACCACTGCAGTCACACCCACCCCACAGCCCTCACTTTGAGAGGAGGCACTTGTTATCAAATTTGGGGCACCCTCTGCATGGATTCCAATATCCAGGCCCCAGCTGCCTCCTCTTTTCCTGTTTCCTTAGAAGGGGACCCTGGGTCCCAAAGCCCCTATGCTGAGACCACTCCGGCTCCTCAGCACCATCCCCTAACAGCACCGTTCCCTGACAGTGCCCCTGCCTGGGTCCTAAGGCACACATTCAGTGGGTCCACAGATATTTACTGAATCTTCACTGTGTCCAAGAATTGTCCTAAGAACTAGAGCAATTTTATTGGGAGTAGTTGGTTACCAAGTAGTTCATGGATCTCAGACATTCTGGTTGAATGCACTCATCAGAGAAGAGAGGAGTGCAACAGTTTGCAATAAAATAGACCTCTCCTTTGCCATCCAGGCAGACACAAAGAAGAAACAGTGAACGGTCAGTATTTCACCCAGATTCAGGCAACACATCCCAACCCATGTGGTATCCTCCCTGTGGCACAGGAACGGGGTAGGGTGGGAGTTCTCTGGCCACCTGCCTCCCGAGCTCTGTCCATGGGAATCTAAGCTGCCAGGGAGAACCACAAAACCCCCTCAGCTGGCAGGAAGCTGGCCCCACCCTCTTCCCCATTCGCCCCCTCACTTTCTCCCCTCCTCCAGTGACACTCGCCAACTCCCTGGACTGTTCACTCAGCCCCAAACCTTATCTCTTCTGCCCCCACTGTGGCATGATGGTCAGTCATTCCTGCCTAGTCCAGAACTGTCCATGGGGGTGAGAGCAGAGGGAGGACAAGACTTTCAAGGATAACCTGGCCTCAGAAGAGAGCATCTAAAACACATTGGAGGCATCACCTTGTGAGGGTTCAACTGCCAACAAGTCCCATCTACTGACTGTCTTCTTTGCACAAACAGCATCTGCCTCCTTTCTGGCCTGTTGTTACCAGAAACTCACAAGATGTCAGACTCCAGGAAATGTGGGTGGGCTCTGATCTGTGTCATCTGTTTGACTGTTTGATTAATGTTCTCCTTTGATCTGACTTCCCCACTGTTTCATCAATAAGGCCCAGTCACATGCCTGGCACGTTGCAGGTGCTGAACAAATACTTTCCGGAACAAATGATGGACACTTTGGTTTGGGTGGGGGCTATTAACTTTTTGACCTTGGAGTGAGAACCATTTCACACACTTTCAATGATCAAGAAATCTTTCATTATCATTCATTCATCAAAGGTAATTTTTCTTTCTGAGACGTTGATTTAGTTCCTATTTTCATTTCTTTGTCTATGTGGCAAGTAAAGAGCAAATTGCCTGCGTGTAGAATGTATTCAGTGGAGCTGCCTTAATTAGCTAATTTACTCATGTCTCACTGGAGACTCACCCCAGCCATCAAGTCCCCCAGGGCCTCTGCTCCTCACTGTGAAACAAGGGGTGGGGCTCCCTGATGGGGAAGGGTCCTGCCAGAATCATGTCCCGTGAACTGTGTAAGAAGCAAACAAGACAGCACTACCTGCTTTCCAAGGCCTGGCCACTAGGCCAAGGTTTGGCTTAAGTGAGAGGGCCAGGCTGTCCCTACCCATATTTTAGCTCAAGGGACACAACCCTTCCTGCTACAAACCTTTTTTTTTGTCTACCTGGGAAAGGCTGCAGCTGCACAGAGCGAGGCTGGAGACTCGGGCTTGGTGCAGGACATGGCTAATCTGAATCGCTGAACAGAATAGACTGTGGTGGAGGCTGAGCAGGGAGACCAGGAAGGGCCACAGTGTGATCCTCCTCCGAGAGCAGCCAGGTAGGGATGTGACGGGAGCAGGCAGGCAGGCAGAGTGCAGGAATCGGTCCGTGTGGACAGCAGAGGGACGGAGGTGCTGAGCGGTCAGTAGGTGGGTGCCAGGGGAGGAGTGGAGCTGGCCATGTCTCTCTGAGCACCTGGGGAGGAAGAGCCAGCATCACAGAGGTGGGGGTGCAGGGAGGAGGCGATGAGGGAAACTCACAACTATTTGAGATGGAGAGAGCCCAACCACAGCTGAATGCATGAACCTGGACATCAGTTAAAGGTCTGAGCTGGGCACAGAAATAGGCATTTAAAAATAAAAATAAAAGTCTACTCCTGATGTCACAGGCAAATCAGATCAAAAATCCCAAAGCGTGACACATGATACTTTTCATCAACCATGGAACCCCTCAATCTGAGGAATGTATGGGCTTGATGATGAAAACTTGGAACCAGATGGGGACTCCTGCTGTTGGAGCTGGACCACCTGGATTCCCCACCATAGCCCCCATACCAACCCGTTGCTCTTGCCTGGGCCTGGGGTCTCCAGAAGCAGAGATTGAGATAGAGTTTACAGTGGAAGTTGTTTTTAGGGATCAACAGTTGTGAAAGGAAGCCGGGGGCAAGCCGGGCTGGGGGAGACATTGACAATGGTAGAGGTGGTTCCAGCTGCGAGCTGGAGGTCGTCTGCTGACCATATACAATCGTAGCCCAGCAGCAAATCCTTCCTTGAAGGGAGACCTATGTGTTGCTCTTCATGTCTTCCTCTCTGCAACTGCTCATACTGATCCCTTTAGCTGGAATGCCCTCTGCACAGCCAAAGCCAACTCATCCCACAAGAACCACTTAGCTGACTCCTGCCACTCCTGCAAACCCATGTCACCAGTTCCCCATGAGCCTCCCACCCAGCTGTAACATCTCCCCTCTCAGAACTCCCAGAGTGTTCCAGCGATATTACTCTCCCAGTTTGTAAATTATAGTTTTTTGTATAAAGGAATTCACATGGTCCAAATCTTTATGAATGGAGTCCCCACAGTTATTACAAAGTTGTGTAGAGAGATGAAGCCATCACAATCCAAAAGAGTTCACTAATGAACTGACCACTTATAACATTCATCTCCAAAATCCACACCTGCAGTCACACCTGCACTTGTCTCCCCTGTGCCAACTCCAACAGGTCCTCGGAGGCAGCCTTCCTGAGGGTGACACGAAAACATCTGTGCACATAATGCAAGTAAATGAAAACCAGTGCCAAGTGGAAATGCAAATCCTTCAAAGAGTATGGGATTTTGTGAATTTCATGGAAGTGAAATTGGTGAGAACAGCTCATGAAGCCATGGGCACATGAAGACATGGCAATTAGACCAGTTAATGACACACTACCTGATGGATACTTAAAAGGAGAATTATTTGTGTACAAAAGAATTGAGTCCTTCATGGAAAGGAATGAGCTCTGAAATATTTTGCAAAGCTGAATTTCTTTTATAGAACTGTGAACATTAAACATGAAGTGCAGGGGATTCATAGGAAAACAGCCCCAAATCAACGCCTCCCTTCGTTGCAATTATAGCATCAATTTTGTTAGAGATAAGAAATACACTTTCTCTAAAACTTTTCATTTGACTATTCGAGATAAAGTCTGTCACTTTTCCCACTCTTTATTTTGAAATATGGTGTCCCTGTCTTAAGTAAATTGACTTTAAGGGACTATTTTTCTTGGTTGATGAAAACCTCCTATACTTTTCTTATATCTTGTATTCAATCAAAAAGACCTTGAGGACATAGAATGAGCATGTTTTTTAGTCCATTTCACATATTAAGCTGATTCTGCAATGCATAAAAAATATCTTCATAGTCACAATCTATACAGCTTTGGTCATCTATGGGGGGCAATAGGGGGCTCTCCAGATGTAACCCACAGCTGGAATCCAGTGCCTAGTAAGCCATAGTGTGGGTTTGGGGGTTCAGGGAGGCACACACAACACCCAGGATGTCTGTTTCCTTTTTATATACTTTTCATATGCTTTTTACATAACAGATGACAACTAATGTCAAATGAATGAGTAAACAAACTAAACAGAGGCACCCCAGGATGCTCTGTTCACTCAAGCTGGTTAGAGAGAAAACAAAACTTATACCCAACATTCGCAATGCTTGCTGAGCTCCCAAGAAACCACCAGGTAACTTAAGACAGGACTTCATTTGCATAGGAAAAGGATAACTTGTTTAGCAAACGATGCCAGAACAACTGGTTTCCTATTTGCCAGAAAATTAAGGCTGAAACTAAAATGCATCCCTATCTCATGTCTTCTATGAAGCTATTCTAACAAGTTGAAGACTTCACTGTATGAAGTAAAATTAAAATTTTGCAAGAAAATCTAGGATTCTACAGATATAATCTAAAGGTTAGGGATATCTTACAAACCAAGAATGGAAACCCTGAAGCAATAAAAGAAAAAAAAGCATATTTGAATATTAAAATTCTGTACATTGCAAGATTATGTAAATAAAATATACATATACACTATAAATCTGCAAAATTATTGTAAGGCAAATGATAAAATAAAGGGTTAATTTCTGTTACATACAGAGAGCTCTTACAAACTAACCAGAAAGAGGCAAAGGTTATAAAGAGACCGTTCCCAGAAGACCAAATCTCAATATTAAAAAAAGAAAATTAAGGAAAGATGGGAGGGAAAGAGGGAGGAAGGAAGAAAAAGGAAAAAAAGAAGAAAGTAAAGGAAAAGAAAAGATGTTTGAATTCCTTAGCATTCAAGAAATTTCATATTCAACTCTGAGTTATGGCTTTATGCCTAGCACACTGGCAAAAATGTAAAAGTGCCATAAATCCTATTGCAGCTGGGCTGTGGGGAAAATATACTTTCCTACAGTCTAGTAGAAATGTGGAATACACAATCTCTTCTGAAGGCAATCTGGCAGCATTTAGTAAAATCGTTAAAAGTGCATATACCCTGTGCATGCACCCAGCTCTTGAACCGTTGAAAATCCATCCTATTTGTACCAAAATGTACGAAGATACTTTTACTGCACGGTCGCTCATAGTGGTGCAGAACCAGAAGCAAACAAATTCCCATCACTAGGGGAATGGCTAAGTACTTTGTGAGTATATAAACTTCGCGACATAATGCACATCTGTTGTAAGGAACTAACTTTAATTTGGAACTATACAAGATGACTTGAAGATATTCCTACAAGTTGTTGAATGAGAAAATCAAGATGCAGAAAAATGTATGTCATACGATACCATTTTGCCAAAACAATGACTCGTTCTCCCTTGAAAAAAAGTTCCTTTTATACCTTTGTGTGTGTGTGAGAGAGAGAGAGAAACAGAGAGAAAGAGAAAGGAGTTCTAGAGAAAGAAATGAGCTTTGCAGGGTTATGGGGTTATAGAAATACAAAGGAAAACATGGAAGGATATGCTTTTTTTTTTTTTTTTTTAATACAAGTTATATTTGGAGATGGAGGGCAGATGTGAGGGGAAGGGCGGGGAAGAAAAAAGTGTCCACACTCCAACAGGAGTCATGTGATCCCTTTTATGTAAATGTACATGTGTGTCTCTACATAGGAATGTTACAACTAAGAAACCATCTGGCCTCACATATGTAGTGAGGAAGGTAAATCCTAACCTTTGTCTGCCTGAAACAGTGAGGAAGTCATGAATGAGAAGGGAATCTGAGCCAGAGGATAAAGGAGATTTTGACAAGCAAAGTCGGCAGCAAGATGGAAAGAACGCCTGGCAAAGGAAATATCTTAAACAAAGGAAGGCATTTGGAAGGGCAGGTGTTTTATCCATTCAACAAACGTATTGAGAGCCAATGTTGTAGGCAGAATTTTCTAGATGGCCTGCAAGATTTCCACCCCCACAGCGAACACATCCGGTATAACACCCTCTCTTTGCATGTAGGTGGGACTTGCTGATAGGATGGGATTTCACTTCCGTGATTAGATTATGTTGTGTGGCAGAGATGAACTTTGCAAATGTAATTAAGGTCCCTAATCAGTTGACCCTGAGTTCATCCAAAGAGAGATTATCTCAGTTGAGCCTGACCTAATCAAGTGAGCTCTTTCAAAGAGAATATCAGGCTTTTTGAAGGAAGAGATTTGAAGCCAGAGACATGCTCTCCCAGTGTCCTTGAAGAAGCAAGCTGCTGTGAGTTCTACAGCTATAAGGAAATGAATTCTTCCAACATCACAGGAGAGGAGCCAAGCCTCAAATGAGACCCCAGCCCCAGCCAACACTCTGATTGCCACCTTTGAGACCTTGATCAGAGGGCCTGACTAAGCCATGCCCAGACTTCTCATCCCCAGAAACTGTGAGATCATAAAAGCACATTGTTTTAAGCTGCCAAGTTTATGGCAATTAGTTACGTTGCAATAGAAAATTGATCCAGTCTGCTTTGTGATTGGTCCCACTCAAGGCTGTGGAGAAACTGCACAGGATGGTCCAGACCTGGCTTTAACCTCATGGGGCTCATGGTCTGGCTGGGAAGAAAAGCTACACTCAAGAATTTAAATCAGCGGCTAGACACAATGGCTCACACCTGTAATCCCAGTGCTTTGAAAAATCAAGGCAGGAAGATTGTTTGAGGCCAGGAGTTCCAGGCCAGTCTGGACAACATAGCAAGACCCCCATCTCTACAAAAAATAAATTTTAAAAAATTTTAGATTAAAAAAAAACAGCCATGTGTGTAGTTCTAACTACTCAGAAGGCTAAGGTGAGAGGATCCCTTTATTAAGGCTAGGAGTTCAGGGTTGCAATGAGCTGTGATCACACCACTGTACTCCAGCCTGGAAAATAGAGTGAGACACTGTCTCTGAAAAAAAAAAAAAATTAAATCAATAAACAAGCTAGTTAGGAAAAGACTTCAAAAAAAAATGAGCATGGCTTTGAGTCAGAGAGTAACTGGGGCGGGGGCTGCATTAGCATGGCTGGTGGTCAGTGAGGGCTTTTCTGAGACTGCTTTGATGCCAAAATCCCAAGAGAGAGAAGAAACTGACTGGTCAAAGAGCTGCAGGAAGAGCAATCCCAGCAGAGGGAACAGTATGTGCAGAGTCCTGGAGGCACAAAGTGTGGTCCTATTTGACAGACCATGTGTACAATCACTTCTCACTGAACAAACCTCCAATTGTGGGTTTAGACTAGCACCCTTGAATAACATCTACCATTTCACATACTAAGCTGATTCTACAATGCATAAAAATACCTCCATAGTCACAATCTATACAGCTTTGGTCATCAATGGGGGGCAATAGGGGGCTCTCCTGATGTAACCCACAGCTGGAATCTAGAGACTAGTAAGCCACAGTATGGGTTTGGGGGATGCAGGGAGGCACACACAACACCCGGGATGTCTGTTTTCTTTTTATATACTGTTCATATACTTTTTACGTATATGTATTTCGTGGGTGTGTGGTTGTGTGTGTGTGACAGGGTCTCACTCTGTCGCCCAGGCTGGAGTGCAGTGGCGCAATCTCAGCTCACTTCAACCTTCACTTCCCAGGCTCAAGCGATCCTCCAGCCTTAGCCTCCCAAGTAGCTGCAACGACAGACCCAAGCCACTATGCCTGGTTGATTTTTGTATTTTTTGTAGACATGGGGTTTTGACATGTTGCCCAGGCTAGTTTCTAACTCCTGAGCTCAAAGTGATCCACCCACCTCGGCCTCCCAAAGTGCAGGGATTACAGGAGTGAGCCACCACGCCCAGCCACATATATACGCATTTCTTTTTACAGCTGCCTGAAATTTTGGCAGGGAGCACTGGTTTTTCCATTAGAGTAATGATATAATGTCAGTTCTATGGGGGTATAATTTGCATATAATAAAAACCACCAATTTTAAGTGAACATTTTGTTGAGTTTTGACAATTGTATGCAGTCATATAAATAACCACCATAACAATCGTAATCCAGAATGTTCCCTCATCCCAAAAATGTTCTCTCCTGCCCCTTGGCAGTCAGTCTCTTCTCTCCACTATCAGCCCCTGGCAACCAGTACTCTTTGTCAGTTTTGTTTTGAATTTTCTAGAATTGCATGCAAATGGAACCTACATTGTGCCTGGCTTCTTCCTAAACATACTATTTTGTTGTTGTTGTTGTTGTTGTTAATACATGTGTTTGGTGAGTGAAGAGGGTAACAGAAGTGAGAGAGACAGCGCTGTGCACAGCTGGTATAGGCTTGGAGGCTGAATGCCACACAGAGCAACACAGACACACAGACAGACAGTCCACCCAGCAGGGCAGGCCGGGCAGCATTCTGGGGCCTGTAACACTTGGTTGATCGGTGAGAGCCAGTGGGAGGTCTGGCCCAGGGCTGGAGGCACCCAGGCACCCTGGAACCTCCCTTGTCCGGGGTCCCAGGTGGTGTTGGTGGTGGCAGTGGGGCTCAGCTCACACCAGTCAGGGCCTTGCAGGCAAATTCAGGCGGCAAAAAAGCTGTGCGGTGCGCGTCTGGGCTGTGGCATTTCAGCTGCATCTGCCCCACCTGCTGCTGTGTCAGGTGCTGCACGGGCTCCCAGACATGAGTGCTCATGTTCTGCTGCACAGTATGAAGCCAGTCTGGCCGCAGGGGTAGATGGGGACCATGCAGTCGGTGCAGCCCACCACGGCAACTGGCAGAACTGCCGCGCCTCCTTATGAGGTGAAGGTGCAGCCACTGGCACGCTCCCTGGCAGCAGAGAATGCCGTCCTCCGCCAGGGCCACCTTCATCCGCTGACAATAGGCTTCCTTGAAGAGGCTTTCGGCCAGGCCCATGTGGTCTGAGAAGTCAGTGATAACGTCGAAGGCATCCTAGTTCTGCTTCATGAACTCAAAACTGTCACCCACATGAAGGGTCAGCTTTGAACTAGAGTAGCAACTGGCCGTGCCTGGCAGGAACATCTTAGAGACTTGGATGACGTCCTTGTCAATGTTACACTGGACCACAGACTCCATGGAGAGGTGCTTCCGCACCTCGTGCAAGACACCCATCTCTGCCCGCAACGATCGTGGTTGGAGTGGCTTTCGTGGGTTGGGGTGGCTGCAGAGAGGCAGGATGGCTACCATCTCCTGGCAGGAGAACTCATCCCTCTCTGTGCTCAGAATGATGCCATCCAACACCAGCACATTGCTGTAGGTTTTACTGCAGAAGACAAGGAGGTTCTGGTAGTGCGAGTGCTGGTCGTGGAGCAGAGACAAGGCCTGCCTGGACCACAGGCTGCATATCTGGTGGAACCAGCTCTCGGGGATGGCAGTGAGGCCGGGGGCAGCAGGGGCCTTAGGGTCAGGCTCCATGGCAGGCAGGCAATGTGGGGCACGGACCTGGGACTACAGGCCACGTGGAGCCACAGCACACTGGTACCAGCTGCATCATACTTTTGAAGTCCATTCCTGCTGCTTTTAGCGGTAAATCATTTCTTTTGCATTGCTGTTGAGTAGTATCATATTCCATTGTAACTACATACACTGGTGTGTTTACCCATTCACCGGGTGATGCGCCTTTGTGTTGTTTCATGATGAGTAAAGCTGCTATTTGTGGACATATGTTTTCATTTCTTTCGGATAAATAGCGAGGAGTGAGATCACTGGGTCAAACAGTAAGTGTGTGTTTAACTTTGTAAGAAACTGGGAGCTGTTTTGACACAGCAGTGATACCATTGGAACAGCCACCAATCATGTAGGAGGGTTCCGTCTGCTCCAAATGTTTGCCTACACTTGGTCTTGTCAGTGTCTCTCCCGATTTAGCAGTTCTACTGGGTGTGTCGTGGCATCGCATGGTGATTTTACTTTGCAACAACAAAGACGTTGAGCATCTTTTCATGTACTCGGCTGCCACTCAGATATCTTCTTTGGTAAAATGTCTGTTCAGATCTCTCGTCTCTTTTTAACCAGGTTTTTCACTTCTCAACATTGAGTTGGTCTCCATAACCTCCGCCACCAGATGGGACTTTCATTATTATGTTATATTGCAGAACAAAGGGGACTCTGTAGATGTGATTAAGATTAAATAGCCAGCTGACCTTAAAATAGGAAGATTATCCTGGATTATCCAGGTGGGCTCAGGATAATTACATGAACCCTCAAAAGCCAACAGGGAAGGCAGAGAGATTCAAAACATGAGTAGGACTCCACCCTCCATAGCCAGCTTGAACATAAGGAGGACCACATGGAAAACATGGGAAGGAAATGAATTCTACCAACAACCAAGGAACTTGAAGGAGGACCTGAGTCCCAGATAAGAACCACAGCCTGGCGGATACC
>NW_012115855.1:160572-161935 GCF_000951035.1 Colobus angolensis palliatus | reverse complement strand
CCTCTGTTGAAGCTTCATTGGCTCCCGCCCACCCTGAGCCATGACCCACCCACCCCAGCCCTGTTCCTTCCTAATGCAGTCCCCTCCCCTCAGCCTCTGAAGTGTAAAACTGTCCCAAGTCCATAATACCCTGCCCTCCCCAAGGCCGGCAGCGGTCTGAGGTAAGTAAATGATTAAACATGATGAATAACAGAGCGGAAAATGCAGCGAGGGGAAAGAGCTCACTTTAGCTGCGACTCTGAGATTTATTGCTGAGGGCCACAAATAATGAAATCATCAATCTTCCCCAAACTAAAAAAAGAATCCACCACAGCAAGTTTGAAAAGGGCAGGGAGTTGGTGTGCTGTTGCACACCAACATTGCACAAGTATACATATGTAACAAACCTGCATGTTATGCACATGTACCCTAGAACTTAAAGTATAATAAAATAAAATAAAATAAAATAAAATAAAAAAAGAAAAGGGCAGGGAGGAAAAGTCCTGCCTCCTCATTGGAGCAGTTTAGGGCCTGGTTGCCCTGTGATTTCGCTGCCCAGCTAATCCACCCTGGACACCCTGGGAACTGTGCAGAGGGGACACCCCTGACCTGTCACCTGTCCCGTTGCTCTGATCCTGAAACTCACCGACTCACTTATGGGAGGAGAGGATGGTCTCGGGTCTGTGAGCTGTGTCACTGGCACACCAGTGGGTGTTTTCTGGTTCACACATCCTCACAATAGCACAGCCCTTGGCCTGGGCCAGAAAGGTGCATTTCAAGGCTCCCACATAGGCACTTCTGGGGCAGGCTTCCTAAATGGGAGAGCACCCAGGCCTGTGGAAATCTACTCTTCTCCAGCCCTTCTTTCCTTTAGCTGCTCATTATCCCCGGATCCTCCAGCAGCCGTGACCTGGGGCCCTTTCGACATGTCTCACTGTCCTGGGTTGAACTGTGTCCCTTTCAATATTCCTTTCTTGGAATCCTAACCTCCAGTACCTCAGAATGTGACCTTCTTTGCAGAGGTAATCAAAGTAAAATGAGGGCCGGGCACCATGGATCACGCCTGTAATCCCAGCACTTTAGGAGGCCGAGGCAGGCAGACCACCTGAGGTGTTTGAGACCTGCCTGGCCAACTTGGTTAAACCCTGTCTCTACTAAAAATACAAAAAATTAGCTGGGCATGGTGGTGCACACCTGTAATTCCAGCTACTCAGGAGGATGAGCCTGGAGAATCACTTGAACCTGGGAGACAGAGGTTGCAGTGAGCTGAGATCATGCCATTGCACTCCAGCCTGGACAACAGAGTGAGACTTTGTCAAAAAAAAAAAAAATCAAACAAAAAAAAAGTAAAATGAGGTGATTAGGATGGGCCCTCATAGAATAT
>NW_012115855.1:151649-153117 GCF_000951035.1 Colobus angolensis palliatus | reverse complement strand
AGCCTGTGAGCTGGGATAGGCACCCTCCCTCTGCACCTGCTGGTTGTGTGACAGTGGACACGCTGCATGACCTTGGAATTCAGCTCCTCATGTGTAGCATCATGAGGCTGCCATGTTCCTGTGGGTTCTTCTCCCTCAAATGCAAAGACCAACCATGTCGTGGATGCCAGGGTCTGCACAGGCTGCCCCCCAGTTCCTGCTGCTAAGACTTCCTGGTGTGGCCCCAGACTTGTCCTTTCTACTCCTGGTTCCCAACCCCTCCTGTGTCTGAGAACTCCACACAGAGCCAGGCACGAAGTCCCTGTTTGGATTGAGTTAGGGGTCTGCCACTTGCAGCCAAAGGGCCCTAATAGATATAAATGGCTCTAGACTAGGGGTCTGCAACCCCCAGGCCACAAACCACTACCGATTTGTGGACTGTTAGGAGCTAGGCTGCACAGCAGGACGTAAACGCCTGAGCTCTGCCTCCTGTCGCATCAGCAGCAGCACTAGATTCTCACAGGAGGGCGAACCCTGTTGTGCACTGTGCATGCAGGGGATCTAGGTTACGAGCTCCTCCTGATGATCTGCCACTGTCTCCCGTCACCCCCAGACAATACCATCCAGTTGCAGGAAAACAAGTGTAGGGTTCCCTTTGATTCTGCATTATGGTGAGTTGAATAATTTCATTACATGTTACAATGTAATAATCATAGAAATAAAGTGCACAATAAATGTAATGCGCTTGAATCATCCTGAAACCATCCCCATCCCCACCCTAGAACATGGAAAAAATGTCCTCCATGAAACTGGTCCCTGGTGCCAAAAAGTTGGGCACTGCTGCTCTAGACAGTCCCATCATCCTGGATTGGGTCCCAGATCCTGTCCCTCTGGACTTGTCAGCTGCACTTTTCCATGTCCTGGTCCTGCTCTCTCCTCCTGGGACCTCCTTCCTCACTCTCCCACCTTCCCTTCTCAGCCCAGCTCACATGTTAGCTCCTCCTGGTAGACCTCCCTGACCTCCTTTCTCTGGGTCTCATGGAACCTGCTCCTCTGTACAGGCTCACCTGTGGCCCTGCCTCCTCCTGAACTGACCGACCACAGTGGGGTCTGGGTGATGTTACATCACCAGCCAGGGACTGGAGGAACCACAAGGTCCTCCTCCCTCTGTGGACAGGGTGCTAGACACCCTGCTCGGGCTCATTCATCCTTATAGGCTCCATCTTTCTGTCTCAACTCTGATTTCCCCCAAAACCGACATCTTTGGGTTTGTAACAAGCAGCTTGATCACCTCCCAGCACATACACAGCCACAGGATGACTCCACTGATACCTGTGGGCTATTGCAGCACACATTTCATGGGTTGAGGGGTGAACATCATGAGTGTGGGTCTCGCTCAAGCTTTGTTTTTCACCATGAGAACATTCTAGAGAAGGCCTGGAAGCTTGCGGCATCTGCCGACATACTCTTAATTATAAATTCATCACAG
>NW_012115855.1:144679-147265 GCF_000951035.1 Colobus angolensis palliatus | reverse complement strand
AAAGTGACTACAAATAATCGGTCTACATCCTCCCCAGATAGAAAGGAGCATTAGTTATGATACAGGGTTTCCCAAAACAAGGTACGCATACCTCCAAAGATGATTTGGGTCTTTCACCCAATGAATGCTGCTTTTTTGTTTGTTTGTTTTTTTAAATGGAGATGGGGCCTCACTGCCCAGACTGGTCTCAAATTCCTGGCCTCAAGTGATCCTCCTGCCTTAGCCTCCCAAAGTGCTGGAATTACAGGCATGAGCCACCATACCCAGCCTGTGCTGCTTATTTTAATAGTATAAGAGCACGTGGACATTAGACAAAAATAAAACTAGTATATGAAACATATGAATTTTTAAAAATTAATATTAGAAGAGATTGTATAATGCATATGATAAAAATTATGACAGCAGTTCGGGAATGTCTGAGATTTGAGAGCTCTGTTGCAGTAGGAAAATCTGAGCCTGGGAGCCTGTGGGCTAGGATAGGCACCCTCCCTCTGCACCTCCTGGTTGTGTGACAGTGGACACGCTGCATGACCTTGGAATTCAGCTCCTCATGTGTAGCATCATGAGGCTGCCATGTTCCTGTGGGTTCTTCTCCCTCAAATGCAAAGACCAACCATGTCATGGATGCCAGGGTCTGCACAGACTGCCCCCCAGTTCCTGCTGCTAAGACTTCCTGGTGTGGCCCCAGACTTGTCCTTTCTACTCCTGGTTCCCAACCCCTCCTGTGTCTGAGAACTCCACACAGAGCCAGGCACGAAGTCCCTGTTTGGATTGAGTTAGGGGTCTGCCACTTGCAGCCAAAGGGCCCTAATGGATATAAATGGCTCTAGACTAGGGGTCTGCAATCCCCAGGCCACAAACCACTACCAATTTGTGGACTGTTAGAAGCTAGGCTGCACAGCAGGAGGTGAACGCCTGAGCTCTGCCTCCTGTTGCATCAGCAGCAGCACTAGATTCTCACAGGAGGGCGAACCCTGTTGTGAACTGTGCATGCGGGGGATCTAGGTTACGAGCTCCTTATGAAAATCTAATGCCTGATGATCTGCCACTGTCTCCCATCACCCCCAGACAATACCGTCCAGTTGCAGGAAAACAAGTGTAGGGTTCCCTTTGATTCTGCATTATGGTGAGTTGAATAATTATTTCATTACATGTTACAATGTAATAATCATAGAAATAAAGTGCACAATAAATGTAATGCGCTTGAATCATCCTGAAACCATCCCCATCCCCACCCCAGAACATGGAAAAATTGTCCTCCATGAAACTGGTCCCTGGTGCCAAAAAGTTGGGCACTGCTGCTCTAGACAGTCCCATCATCCTGGATCGGGTCCCAGATCCTGTCCCTCTGGACTTGTTGGCTGCACTTTTGCATGTCCTGGTCCTGTTCTCTCCTCCTGGGACCTCCTTCCTCACTCTCCCACCTTCCCTTCTCAGCCCAGGTCACATGTTAGCTCCTCCTGGTAGACCTCCCTGACCTCCTTTCTCTGGGTCTCATGGAACCTGCTCCTCTGTACAGGCTCACCTGTGGCCCTGCCTCCTCCTGAACTGACCGACCACAGTGGGGTCTGGGTGATGTTACATCACCAGCCAGGGACTGGAGGAACCACAAGGTCCTCCTCCCTCTGTGGACACGGTGCTAGACACCCTGCTCGGGCTCATTCATCCTTATAGGCTCCATCTTTCTGTCTCAACTCCGATTTCCCCCAAAACCGACATCTTTGGGTTTGTAACAAGCAGCTTGATCACCTCCCAGCACATACACAGCTACAGGATGACTCCACTGATACCTGTGGGCTATTGCAGCACACATTTCATGGGTTGAGGGGTGAACATTATGAGTGTGGGTCTTGCTCAAGCTTTGTTTTTCAACATGAGAACATTCTAGAGAAGGCCTGGAAGCTTGCGGCATCTGCCTACATACTCTTAATTATAAATTCATCACAGCTCATAAGTCCCACGTTTGGAGCATCTCCACAGGAACAGTGCGAAGTGACCTTGGATTTGCTCTCCCTCACATCACTTCCAACTGATCAGAAAATCCTGCCAGCTCTATGTTCAAAATCAGTCCTGACTCCCACCACTTCCCCCCACCTCCACCATCCCACCCTGGACCATCAGGCTGCCCTCCTCTCTTGCCTAGAATGTTCCAGAATCTCCTCGCTGCCCCGACTCCTTCTCACCCTCTATGGAGCCATTTCTTCCATGACAGCCACAGGGCTCCTGTTATACCCATTGGATCACATCCTCTCTCTGCTCAAAACCCCCCAGCGACTCTGTCATGCTTGAGTCAAATCCACACTCTTCACCATGGCACAAGGTCCTGCACGTGGTCCAGAATCTACCTAATTTTTGAACCTCATCCCTGACTTCTCTTCCTACTGCCCACTCCACCCAGGCCCAGCAGCTCCTCAGCTTCCTGCAGCCCACGCTTGGCTCACTCAGGTCCTGCCCTCTCTGGAACATTCTCCCTAGACGTTTCCATGGCCTGTGTCTTAGCTGAGACTTCATGGAGTGGCCTTTCCCAGCAGTCCTCTTGGGATAACCCTCTCTCCTTATCCCTTTATCCCAAAGGCTGTTATTTTC
>NW_012115855.1:142906-143301 GCF_000951035.1 Colobus angolensis palliatus | reverse complement strand
GCCGTCCCCCACCATGTAGTACCATATTTGGTGGGGGTGACCAACAGCATTTGGGAGAAGTGAGGATGTGCCACTTCCAATATTAGCTTATAAAGGCAGCCACTTCCATCTTGGTCCTCTCTCTCTCTCTCTCTCTCTCGGAAGCCATGTGGTGGAGAGGCCCATGTGGTGAGGGACCAAAGCCTCCTCCCAGTAGCCACGTAAATTATCCTGGAGGCCCGTCTGCCTCGAGCTCTTACAAGTCTTAGAAGACTGCAGAAGACTGCAGCCCCAGCCAACAACTTCCCTGCAACCTCATGACAGATTCTGGGAGCTCAGCTGCTCCCAGAATCCTGACCCTCAGAAACATATGAAATAATAAATGTTTGTTGTTTTAAGTCACTAAGTTTTGGAAG
>NW_012115855.1:141922-142341 GCF_000951035.1 Colobus angolensis palliatus | reverse complement strand
CTCTCTCGGAAGCCATGTGGTGGAGAGGCCCATGTGGTGAGGGACCAAAGCCTCCTCCCAGTAGCCACGTAAATTATCCTGGAGGCCCATCTGCCTCGAGCTCTTACAAGTCTTGGAAGACTGCAGAAGACTGCAGCCCCAGCCAACAACTTCCCTGCAACCTCGTGACAGATTCTGGGAGCTCAGCTGCTCCCAGAATCCTGACCTTCAGAAACATATGAAATAATAAATGTTTGTTGTTTTAAGTCACTAAGTTTTGGAAGTAATTACTTACAAAGCAGTAGATAACTATTCCACAGCCACAGCTTAGTTAACCCTCCTATGTCTCAGAACATAACCCTGGCCCAGAACACGCTGAGCCGGGTCAAGCGTTTGTCACCTTCTTACAGCGATCTAGCAATGTCTTGTCCTCTCCACTG
>NW_012115855.1:140257-141872 GCF_000951035.1 Colobus angolensis palliatus | reverse complement strand
TCCCACACTCCCCCCAACCCCACTCGCTGCAGGATAAATGGCCTCTGGGTTGAACACCTCACAATAGGATGTGTTTTAGCGTGGAGTTTATCAAATCACAGGCTGTGATCCATTAGTGGGTCTTGAAATCAATTTAGAGGGTCGAGCCCAGCACTGAAATTCTGCAATAGACCAGAATAGACTAGGTCAGGAGACATCAGAGCGCGTTGTGTGCAGCGAGGGTGAGTGTTGTCTGGGGAAACGTATCGCGTTTCTGTATAGATGGATGTGTGTGTGTGCTGGGTGGCAGTTTGCAATGTGTTTCTTACGGGGGGTTGCGTTAAAACATTACAGAATCTCTGTCTTACGGCCTCACAGTAACACAGAGGGTAGTCACGTAGTGGTGATTATTTTCCTCAGAACTTTACATGTCCCTGATTTGAGACCGGTTTATAAGACTGAGAAACAGGCCTAAGCTGGTGCCAAGAGTTTTGGTTACATCAGGGATAAGGCTGTGGCTCTCTCATCCCACAGTCCAAAATGAGGGGTGGAGGGGAATTGAACCGCAGGACGAAGTGATGAACGTGTGAGAAATGAGACCGGGAAAGGCAGAGGCTCGGAAGGCAAACAGAGAGGGGGAGAGGAAGGGACGTGGGAAGGGGCGGGTGACTGTGAGGGAGAGAAAAGGGGTGCAGGTCATTCCTGGAACTCAAGGAGCTGCCTTCCTGCATTGCTGAGTCAGCAGCGCCCGGACTCAGAAACATTCATTGTCCATTCAGTGACCCCTTGGAGCTTTAAGAGCTCTGTTAGGATCCAAAATGTGTCCAGTAGATCTTTAGAGCCATTCACTTTTCAACCCGTGTGGGACCTGAACACATGTGCATGCAAACCAGCACGCTTACACATACACACGCAGATACACATGTCCACACACACTCACGCATCCATGTGCTCACACAGATACACTCATGCATATACACTCATGCACACGTGTGCATACAATGCCCGCGCATATATGCACACTGATACACACACAGACACACTCATATGCACACACTAACACACATAGACACACTTATAGGTACACTCACACACGTGCTGACTCCCACACCCACACACGCCCACACACTCACAGACACGGTGAGTCAGGTGTATTTAATATGCAGTTCGTGCCCGTGCCTCCCCCCAGATCCCCATGTGACCTGCTCATCAGAGGAGGCCCAGAGTCCTGGGGGGAGCCCTGGTGTCCCTCCACCTGATCTCCGTGAAAACCCAGCCGGACGCTGGTTTGTGAGTGTGAAAGCTTCAGGGCCCACACGACCTCCCACGTTAATTCATGCACATCAGCTGTTCACTACTCAACGCTCCCATGTTATGTGAGGCAGCGAGGCACAAAACTGGCATCTGTTGTGGTGTGTATGTGTGTGTGGTGAGCTTGGCACACAGGATGAGGTTTGGGGCAAAAAAGCATGAAAGATACAGCCAATAGTAATTGGATTACAGCTGTTGATTGCTTTCAAAGGACTTAACATAGAATATGAATCCCAAAGATACATGACATCTGGTGAATTAGAGCATCTCACAGACAGAGCGGGGGTAAAAGGAGAAACAACACACTTGCAAATTTGATGAAATT
>NW_012115855.1:138162-139666 GCF_000951035.1 Colobus angolensis palliatus | reverse complement strand
GTGTGGCCACTGCTCCTGGCTTGCAGTGTCTGTGCGGCTATGACAACCCGGGTTCCTCTCAGGGCGGGTGTCCCTCCTACAGAAAGCTCACCCTGTCTCCTGGGCCCTGGCCCTGCTCCTGGACAGAGGAGGGAAGGACTGGGGTGGTGCCTGATGGATTCTCATGTCACCTCTTTCCCGTATTCCCCTGGGCTCTTCCTTCAGAGCCTCCACCCTGCACCCTGATGACTCACTGCATCTCACGTAGGAAGCCCCCGGTGACAACTCATGCCCTGTACTCAGGTCCCTGTGCTCCGGGCCCTTCCCCAGCTCTGCTGCCTCTGGGGCAAACCCCACTTTCACCCCTCCCTTCCTCCTTGCATCTGGCAGGGAGTGCAGGGGGCTTGCTGGAGGGAAGCCACATGTGAGACCCACACGATGCACCAACCCCCACTGTGCAGACCCCCCCCCATCTATTTCCTTCTGTCCCTTCTGCAGTCAACACAGCCCTGGCTCTGCATTTGGCCCTCTCTTTACGGGGCTGTGTCTGGGCAGATGGGGCTGGAGAACAACTCACTGGGCCGAGCTGGGGTGTGTTGTGGATGTCACAGCCAGGTCTGTGCAACAGGAGGCTCCAGGATCCCTTTGGGGTAGGGTGGGGGGCAGGAGAGTGCAGGTTAAAATGGGCAGGCAGATAGCAGGGGTGATTAATTTTTCTCAAAGCGTTGCCAGGCTACGTTTTAATTCCTCATCTATGGCCCAGGCACAAAGAAAGCTGATGTTCTGCTGCCAACCTTGTCTTTTCATCACACCCTTTGCTTGTCAGTTAAGACACCCTGGTATACTCTCATTGCTTTTTAGCAATCTTTGCAACTTGCTGGACTTTTCCACCCAAATAGGAACAGTAGACCATGTGTACCATGTGCCAGGCACTGTGCTAAATGCATTAGCTATTTCAATCCTCACGATAGCCCTAGGAGATGGGCACTCTCATTATCCTTATTCTACAGATGAGGAAATTGGCACAGAGAGGTTAATTAACTAACCCAGAGTCACTCAGCTAGTGAGTGGCAGAGCTGAGATTTGAACCTAGGCGGCCTGCCTTCAGGGTCTATGCTCTTAATGTCGCACTGTAGGGCTCTTAAGTGAGTTCCCAGTTTCCATGGCTTCAGTTGAAGGGACGTCTCTGTGGAGGCCAGGCTAGATGGAAGTTTATCCATGGGTCCTACAGCGGCCATCTGGAAGGGTGGGATTGACTGTGACTCAGACTCTACCCTTGCCGCTGCCTCTGCTCGAAGCTCTGTCCCCTGGCTCACCCCAGGATCTGCTCCTCCTCCCTCCTCAGGACTCAGATGCAGCATTGCAGAGGATGTTTGCTGAGCGTCTGCTATCTGCCAGACACTGTGCTAGGTGCAGGGGATCTCGCAACAAACAAAATTCCTGCTTTTATGGAGCAAACATTCAGTAAGTGGAGAGGGATAAACAAATCAGTGAAAGGTATGCATGTCAGCTGCTAATAATCCAC
>NW_012115855.1:135671-137843 GCF_000951035.1 Colobus angolensis palliatus | reverse complement strand
TTCCTTTCTTTCTTTCCTTCCTCCCTTCCTCTCTTTCTTTCTCCCTTCTCTTTCTCCTCCCTTTCCTTCCCCTTCCCTTCTTCACTTCCCTTCCCTTCACTTCTATTTCCTCCCCTCATCTCCGCCTTTCTTTCTTTCTTCTCTTTCTTTTTCTCTCTTTCTTTCTTTCTTTCCCCCTTCCCTTCCCTTCTCTTCCTTTCCGTTCCTTTCTTTCTTTCCTTCCTCCCTTCCCCTCTTTCTTTCTCCCTTCTCTTTCTCACTCCCTTTCATTCCCCTTCCCTCCTTCCTTTCCCTTCCTTTCCCTTCCTTTCCCTTCCCTCCCTTCCCCTCCTTTCCTCTCCTCTCTTCTTTCTTTCTTCCTTCCTTTCTTTCTTTCCTTCTTTCTTCTCTCCCTCTCTTTCTTTCTTTCTCCCTCCCCTTCCCTCTCCTCCCCTCCTCTCTCTCCCCTCCCTCCCTTCCTCCTTCCTTCCCTTCTCCTTCCTTCCTTCCTTCCTTCCTTCCTTCCTTCTTTTTTTCTCTCTGTCTTTGTCTCTTTCTTTTTTTTTAGAGATGGGGTCTCGCTCTGTCACCCAGGCTGGAGTGCAGTGGTACAGTCTTGGCTCACTGCAGCCTCTGCCTCCTGGGTTCAAGCAATTCTCCTGCCTCAGCTTCCCAAGTAGCTGGGACTACAGATGCGCACCACCACATCTGGCTAATTTTTTTTGTATTACTAGTAGAGATGGGGTTTCATCATGTTGGCCAGGCTGGTCTCGAACTCCTGACCTCAAGTGATCCCCCTGCCTCAGCCTCCCAAAGTGCTGGTCCGGCCTGTATTTTCTTTGAAGCCCCTCGTATTCCTGGGCTTGTGGCTCCTTCCTCCATCCTCAAGCACATGATTCCAGTCTCTGCCCTGTCACAGCTCCTCTGACTCACACCCTCCTGCCCCGCTCCTATAAGGAACCCTGTGATTACACTGGGCCCACCCAGATCATCCAGAGTCAGTGTCTATCTCAAGATCCTTTACTTAATTACATCAGCAAAGCCTCTTTGCAATGGACATATACACAGGTCCCAGGGCTTTGAATGTGGACACATATAGGGGGCCTTTGTTCAGCTCCCTATGAAGGGTGGTTGGTGATTTTCAGTAGGATGGTCAGGGAAGACCCTGCTTAGAAGCCACCATTTGAGCCAAGACTGGAGGAGCTGAGGCTGTGGGCCAGGATGACATTGAGGGTGGGGCCTTCCAGGCAGAAGAACAGTGAGTCCAAAGCCGGCCACAGGTGCGCTGGCATGTTCCAGGAAAACCGGGGAGGGAGCCACAGCTGCGGCTGAGCGAGAAGAGGAGCAGTGGGAGGTGAGGTCAGAGAAGCCTTGCGGGCGGAAGTTGCGAGTCTCATGGTTGTCATGAAGCTCGGGGTTTTACTCTGAGTACGTGGCAGCCATGGAGGGTTCTGAGCAGAGGAAGCACAGGACCTGACCTAGGTTTCACAGGCTTCCTCTGGCTGCTGCGCGGAAAATAGGGAAATGGGGCAAGAATGGAAGACGGGAGTCCTGTCGGGAGGCTTTTGCACAATGGCCTCGGTGAGAAAGACTCATGACTTGGGCCAGATGCTGGGATGTGTCCCCCACATCCCCTTTCAGGAGCAGGCATGCATGCCCCACTGGCAGGGGGTTGCCTGCTGAGAGCTCACAGCTGAGATCCTCCCCAGAAAATGCCCCTGGCCGACCGGAGCTGCTTTGCCTAGTCACCCTGGGGTCCATCCATCTCCAAAGACTGGCAGTAAACACAGGGGTCTAAAGGTCCAGCCCCTTGACTCAATTCATCGCAGCTCTGAAGGGCCGTCTTTGCTGCAGACTTCCTCGAAGGATGGATTGCAAAGTCATGCGTAGAGCGTGCAGGGCTCAGACAACTATCTATATGTCTCTCTATATTTTAGGATCCCTGTCTACATTAGCAATTTCTTTAAAAATTATTTCAAAATTCCTGCACCCACATGAGGTCTAGTGATTTATCCATGAAGGTATAGAGTAACGGATAGAGAAGGGCTACTTATGTGGTTTATTGTCCAACAGGTTGTGTGAAAGTTTTTTGTCATATCCAAGCAGCACCTCTTTCTGGTCAGGCCCATGTTATATACGAGAAAAATGGAACAAGTCCAAGGCAAAGCAACATGTCCCCCTGTAAACACTGTC
>NW_012115855.1:133904-134339 GCF_000951035.1 Colobus angolensis palliatus | reverse complement strand
TTCTACTAAAAAATACAAAAAATAAAAAAAAATAAAAAATAAAAAAAACAATTTTCTCTCCCCTTTGAGTCCAGCCTGACTCAGGAGACAGGGAGAGCCTTCCTCTCATTCCACCTCACGTGGAGCTGGAACCTGCTCCCTGAAATCTCCAGCAGCTCTGGCAAGCCCTCGGGCTCTGCTGGCTGTACCACTGCTCCCTGTGTACCAGAGGCTTTTGTAGGCACGTTAAACGTTCACTCAGACCCTGAACTAGATCGAGTCCCAGAAAGCTTTGACTCATGGAGCTGCTGGTCCCCATTACCATAAGAGAGGCATTCTATCTCTTCCTTAAGGAATTAAAGTGCCATATTGAAACTTTAATCTTTAAATACAGGTAAATAAGACATGATTACAGAAATCATTTTCAGTAAAAATTCATCTTGAGTTAAACTTTCT
>NW_012115855.1:130498-133549 GCF_000951035.1 Colobus angolensis palliatus | reverse complement strand
GGAGGCTGAGACGGGCGGATCACGAGGTCAGGAGATCAAGACCATCCTGGCTAACCCGGTGAAACCCCGTTTCTACTAAAAAATACAAAATATAAAAAATAAATAAATAAATAAATAAACAATTTTCTCTCCCCTTTGAGTCCAGCCTGACTCAGGAGACAGGGAGAGCCTTCCTCTCATTCCGCCTCACGAGGAGCTGGAACCTGCTCCCTGAAATCTCCACCAGCTCCGGCAAGCCCTCGGGCTCTGCTGGCTGTAACACTGCTCCCTGTGTACCAGAGGCTTTTGTAGGCACGTTAAACGTTCACTCAGACCCTGAACTAGATCGAGCCCCAGAAAGCTTTGACTCATGGAGCTGCTGGTCCCCATTACCATAAGAGAGGCATTCTTTCTCTTCCTTAAGGAATTAAAGTGCCATATTGAAACTTTAATCTTTAAATACAGGTAAATAAGACATAATTACAGAAATCATTTTCAGTAAAAATTCATCTTGAGTTAAACCTTCTGCCTTACTGAACTCATCCTTTGGGAGTGGGTGGTTGTCCCTGCTGCGGATAATTGTGACCCTGGATGGCAGGACCTGTGTTCACTGTGAAGTGTTTCCTCTGTGGGCCCCAAAGACCCTGGGTGTGAATCGCCCGAGTGGGTGGGGTCTCTCACCTGTGAGTCCTCCCACCAGGGGCCCCGTGTTTCCACCCACCTTCCCCTGGGCCTGTTTCCCTTGAGGTCTGAGCTGGGGTGCCCAGTGAGGGGTCATCCCTGGTGTGAGATAAAACCAAGGCGTGACTCCCCACCCCTATGCAGGGCCCTAGAGGATGTGCGCGGCTTCAACCATCTGATCAAGGGCAGATCCGACTCCCTGCTCTGGTTCGTTCAGCCTCAGCGGCGTCTTGATGGGGTGACGTGAGGGGCACAGAGAACCGAGGATTGGGTCTGATGGGATTAAACCCCCAACTGGTGTCCCCGTGTCTTCTCTTTCCTGACACCAGACACCAAGAAGAAACAGCCCCAGACACACCCATGAGTGCATTCAGAAGGGTGAGCTGGGGGCCAGGCGGCTTCTGAAGGTTCCATGTGGGTTTTGAGCTTTTGCTTTTTGCAGCAGCAGATCTAGTGCTCTGGGCTGGGAATTGGTGTTTGCTAAACACACAGGTGGTCTGGAGTGATGTTTTCCTTCTTTAGCAAAGTAACACATGCTCCTTACAGAGAGTCAGACATGCAAAGAGGCAGGCATGTTTGTTAAGGATAAGTGAAACCTTCAGCAGGTTCACAGGGACTGAGTGAAAGGTCTCCCCACAGGTCAGCCCCTCAGCCTCCCAGTTTCTTCTTGGAGAAGCCAGTGCAGGGCCCCACGGTGGGGCTGGTGGGTGGGAGGCGATCTCAAGACCCCAGGACACAATTAGAGGGTCTCAGTCCATTTTGATACCTGTGCTCTGGAGTCGCTGGCTGGGACTGGACTCCTGGCAGCACCCAGTGAGAAAGGGACAAACCAGGCTGTGACTCTGGCCGTTTTCTCCTCTGTGATGATGATTCCCTTGCTGCACCCCCTCTTTTTGGCCCATCCACAGAGCACAGACGTGTCCTTGCTGGCTGCCATTTCCCTGCTCCCTGAGGGTGGGTGTGCACCCTGGGGGTGCTCAGAGAGTGTCCCTGGATTGATTTCAGGCCCTCACTTCTCGGAGGAGATGCCATTCCCTGCAGAGCTCCATTCACCTGCTCTGAGCACTCCTCGTCCTGCCCAAGGACGTGCTCTCCGGTTTGGCTGGAATGAATGACCCCACCACGCCAACTCTGGGATTCAGGCAGATCAGAGCTGCTGGGCCCGGGCCGTGTTGTCCAGCTGGCCCAGGTGTTTGTACTGAAACACACCTGTGTCCCCACTGGTTGGTGCAGAGATGCCGTCTCTAGCCCTGTGGAGACCCTGTGCTGGCACTCCAAGATACAGCAGCCCAAGGGGCACAACTGCTGGCCCAGCAGGAACTTGGGGACCCTACACTCGAGCTACGGTCAGTGTCCACGATGACTGGTCAGTTGCCAAGTGAACAAGGACAGAGGCGTGGGCAGACCTGTCGTGGCCTCTCAGTGCTGGGTGTGTGAGTGGCCGGAGAGGGCATCTGAGATGCCCCAGGTGTCTTCATACCCAGACCTGGGTCTGCCAGACCCTGATGGCCCCAGAGTCCTGACCAGATCCCCGAGGGCCAACCCAACATGCCTGGAATGACCATCGGTGCCAAGCGGGCCCTGGGCAGCTGGGGAAGGGCCGTCACCTCAAATGTTCCACTACCTGGCTCCTCCTCTTTCCTCAGGGGCCCGAATCTGCCCACTGGGCACAGGTTCTCACACAAAGCCTGGTCCAGGAAAAACAGG
The DNA here is from genome assembly GCF_000951035.1 of Colobus angolensis palliatus. Lineage (NCBI taxonomy): Eukaryota > Metazoa > Chordata > Mammalia > Primates > Cercopithecidae > Colobus > Colobus angolensis. The sequence continues at coordinate 131,182 of NW_012115855.1, read as the reverse complement.
ACCACATTGCCAGGCAGCCTGTCCTTCCACTCTCCACATTCTGTGCTCCGATTACAGAAATGACGGGCTCATGGGCAGAGACGTCAAGCAACAGAGAAAGAGAATAAAGTTGAAAATAAGAATCATTCTTCATCCTACACCTACACAGGGCTGTGTTTTAAGTAAATAAGTTCCTTGATTGTGTCTCTGAGGAGGCCTGAGGTCCTCTAACTAAGGATGTTTTCTCTTTTTTTTTTGAGATGGAGTCTCCCTCTGTCGCCCAGGCTGGAGTACAGTGGCGAGATCTCGGCTCACTGGAGCCTCTGTTTCCCGGGTTCAAGCGATTCTCTTGCCTCAGCCTCCCAAGTAGTTGGGACTACAGGCGCACACCACCATGCCCGGCTAATTTTTCGTATTTTTCATAGAGATGGGGTTTCAACTGTTAGCCAGGATGGTCTCAATCTCCTGACCTCATGATCTGCCTGCCTCAACCTCCCAAAGTGCTGGGATTACAGTCGTGAGCCAGCGCGCCCGGCCTGATCAGTGAATTTTTTGGTACCCCCTTAAACTTTATGCCTCGCTTGCTGGACCCTGATAATCCAGAGATGAGCGCCTCCCTCCCCTGCCTCATCCTAGTCCCCATCCTGCTGATAGCCTCTGGTCTCTGCTTCTTGATGACATCTGGGGAAGTTTCCCTAGGATTTC
>NW_012115855.1:122997-123898 GCF_000951035.1 Colobus angolensis palliatus | reverse complement strand
AATGTGTATTTTAGGAATCTCAACCAGGTAAATTCATAGTTCGGATGTTCATAAGACTTCTGCACAAAGTGAAAGATGGTTTCTAGAGCTGTAAGATAAGATTATGTTAAAAAAGAACAACTAAGTTTTTAAAGGTCATTTCAAATGGTGGATTTCCATCTTACAATTGAATATAAGTAGATTGCAAGGTTGATGGAAGGTAGAAAAGTTTCCTGACTTGCATGAACAGAAAAGAAACATCAATTTGAAAGGAAAACATTTATTTATTTACTTCCTCTGCAGTTTTCCTGACTGCTACATTTCATGAGAAGGGATGGTTTATGAGGGTCAAGGAGCCGGAGGCATGGGGAGGAGCTGGTGTTTTTGTTCGAGTCTGAGAGTACGGAAGCTGGAGCCCACGGGAGGAACCGGTGCTGCCACTGATGTCTTAGGGTCAGGGAGTTGAAGATCCCAGAGGAGCTGGTGCTGCTGTTCCAGTTTGAGGTTCGTGGAGCTGGAGACCCACGGAGAAGATGGTGCTGCTGTTCTAACTTAAGGATCATGACGCAGAAGAGACAAACAGAAGCTGGTGTTGCCACTGCTCAAATCTGATTGTGTTGCACCTGCAGCCAGGTGTGGAGCCGGTGCTACCTTTGCAGTCTGAGAGTCATTGAGCTGGAGGTCCAGGAAGGAGCTGGTGCTGCTATTCTAGGGTAAGGGTCATGGAGCTGTAGACCCAGGAAGGAGCAATGCTGTTGAAGTTCGAGGGTCTGGAACCTGGCAACCCAGGGAGGAGAGGTCATGTTGTAGTTCGAGGGTCGTGGAGTTGCAGACCCAGGCAGGAGCAATGTTGTTGTAGTAAAAGAGTCTGGAAGCTGTCGACCCAGGGAGGAGAGGTCATATTCTAGTTTGAGGGTCCTGG
>NW_012115855.1:122617-122947 GCF_000951035.1 Colobus angolensis palliatus | reverse complement strand
GGAGCTGGAGCCCACGGGAGGAACCGGTGCTGCCACTGATGTCTCAGGGTCAAGGAGTTGAAGATCCCAGAGGAGCTGGTGCTGCTGTTCCAGTTTGAGGTTCGTGGAGCTAGAGACCCAGGGAGAAGATGGTGCTGCTGTTCCAACTTAAGGATCATGACGCGGAAGAGACAGACAGAAGCTGGTATTGCCACTGCTCAAATCTGTGTTGCACCTGCAGCCGGGGGTGGAGCCAGTGCTACCTTTGCAGTCTGAGAGTCATTGAGCTGGAGGTCCAGGAAGGAGCTGGTGCTGCTATTCTAGGGTAAGGGTCATGGAGCTGTAGACCCA
>NW_012115855.1:117092-117392 GCF_000951035.1 Colobus angolensis palliatus | reverse complement strand
GGGCCGTGGAACTGCAGACCCAGGGAGGAGCAACGTTTGTTGTAGTAAGAGATTCTGGAAGCTGTCGGCCCAGATAGGAGGGGTCTTCTTCTGGTTTGAGGGTCGTGGAGTTGCAGACCCAGGCAGGAGCTATGTTGTTGAAGTTCGAGGGTCTGGAAGCTGGAGACCCCGGGAGGAGAGGTCTTGTTGTAGTTTGAGGGTCGTGGAGCTGCAGACCCAGGGAGAAGCAATGTTGTTGAAGTTTGAGGGTCTGTAACTTGGTGACCCCAGGGAGGAGAGGTCATTTTCTAGTTTGAGGGA
>NW_012115855.1:112965-114906 GCF_000951035.1 Colobus angolensis palliatus | reverse complement strand
TCATTTTCTAGTTTGAGGGTCGTGGAGCTGCAGACCCAGGCAGGAGCAATGTTGTTGAAGGTCAAGGGTCTGGAAACTGGTGACCCATGGTGGAGAGGTCTTGTTCTGATTTGAGGGTCGTGGAGTTGCAAACCCAGGAAGAAGCAATATTGTTGAATTTCGAGAGCTGGGAAGCTAGAGACCCAGGGAGGAGAAGTCTTGTTCTATTTTCAGGGTTGTGGAGCTGCAGACCCAGGCAGGAGCAATGTTGTTGTAGTAAGAGAGTCTGGAAGCTGTCGACCCAGAGAGGAGAGGTCTTTTTCTCCTTTGAGGGTCAGGGAGCTCCAGACCCAGGGAGGAGCAATGTTGTAATTTGAGGGTCTAGAAGCTGGTGACCCAGGGCGGAGAGGTCTTGTTCCAGTTTGAGGGTCGTGGAGCTGCAGACCCAGGGAGGAGCAATGTTGTAGTAAGAGGCTCTGGAACCTGGCGACCCAAGGAAGAAGGGTCTTGTTCTAGTTTGAGCGTCATGGAGCTGCAGACCCAGGGAGGATCCATGTTGTTTTGAGTGTCGTGGTTCTGGAGACCCACGGAGGAGCCGGTGCTTCCTTTCAAGTCTGAGACTCACTGAGCTGGAGATCCAGGGAGGACCCGGTGTTGCTGTTCTAGTGAGGGCAGTGAATATGGAGACCCAGGGAGGAGCAGGTGCTGTTGTTCATGCCTGAGGCTTCTGGATCTGGAGAACCAGAGAGGAGCTGGTGCTGCTGTTTAAATCTGTGGATCCTGGAGCTGGAGCCCTGGGAGGCAGATGGTGTTGCTGTTTTTCAGGTCTGAGGGTCATGGGGCTTGAGGTACAGGTAGGAGCCGTTGCTGCTGTTCAAGTCTGAGGGTCGTGTAGCTGGAGAGTGGGGAGGAGGTAGTTTTGGTGTCTAGTGTGACGGTGGTGGAGCTGCAGATCTGGGGAGGAGTCGATGCTGCTGTGTAGTTTGAGGGTCATGGAACTGGAGACCTAGGGAGGAACCAGTGCTACCACCATTTAAGTCAGAAGGTCATGGATCTGGAGTTTTGGGGAACAGCTGCTGCTGCTGTTTAACTGTGGGGAGGGTCCGGTGTGTCAATTGAAGTTTGAGGGTTTGGGAGCTGGAGAATCAGGGAGGAGCCGGTCATGCCATTCTATTTTGAGGGTCGTGGATTTGGAGACCTGGGGACAGGTCGGTACTGCTGTTGTAGTTTGAGGGTCGTGGAAGTGGAGACGGGGAGGAGCCGGTGCTGCTCTTCTAGTTTGAGGGTGGTGGAGCTAGAGATCCCGGGAGGAGCTGGTGCTCGCATTCAAATCTGTGAGTCCTGGAGCTGGGGCCCTGGAGGGAAGCCGGTTCTGCCATTCGTGACTTAGGTTCTTGGAGCTGAAAACCCAGAGAGGCGGCAGTGCTGCTTTTCTAATTTAAGAGTCGTGAAGTTGGAGACCTGGATAGGAGGTGGTGCTATTGCTGTTCAAATCTGAGGGTCATGGAGCTGGATCCTTGGGGAATTGCCAGTGCTGCCCCTCAAGTCTGAGAGTTGTTGAGCTGGAGATCCAGGGAGGAGCCGGTGTTGCTGTTGTAGTTTGAGGGTCATGGAGCTGGAGACTCAGGGAAGAGTGGTGCTGTTCTAGCATGAGGGTTGTGGAGCTGGAGACACCGGGGGAGGGGGACCTGGTGCTGCTGTTGTTTAAGGCTGAGGGTTGTGGAGCTGGAGACACCGGAGGGAGCTGTTGTTGCTGCTGTTCAGGTCTGAAGGTCATGGGTCTTGAGGTACAGGGAGGAGCCACTGCTGCTGTTCAAGTCTGAGGGTCGTGTAGCTGGAGAGCGGGGAGGAGGTAGTCTTGGTGTCTAGTGTGAGGGTCGTAAAGCTGTAAACCTGGGGAGGAGCCGGTGCTGCTGCGTAGTTTGAGGGTCGGGGAACTGGAGACTTAGGGAGGAGCTGGTG
>NW_012115855.1:107087-107865 GCF_000951035.1 Colobus angolensis palliatus | reverse complement strand
TGTTCATGTCTGAGGATTGTGGAGCTGGAGACCCAGGGAGGAGCCGGTGCTATTGTTCATGTCTGAGGATTGTGGAGCTGGAGACCCAGGGAGGATCCGGTGCTATTGTTCATGTCTGAGGGCCGTGGAGCTGGAGACCCAGGGAGGAGCCGGTGCTGCTGTTCAAATCTGTGGGTCTTGGAGCTGGAGCCCTGGGGGGGACGCGGTTCTGTCATTCATGTCTTAGGATCCTGTAGCTGGAAACCCAGGGAGGCGGCAGTGCTGCTGTTCTAGTTTAAGGATAGTGAAGCTGGAGACCTGTACGGGAGGTGGTGCTACTGTTGTTCGAATCTGAGGGTCTTGGAGCTGGAGCCTTGGAGGTGCTGGTGCTGCCTTTCAAGTCTGAGAATTGTTGAGCTGAAGATTCAGGGAGGAGCCGGTGTTGCTATAGTTATTTGAGGATTGTGGAGCTGGAGGCTGAAGAGGAGCTGGTGTTGCAGTTCAAGTTTGATGGTCGTGGAGCTGGAGACCTAGGGAGGAGCTGGCGCTACCGCCGTGTAAGTTGAGGGTTGTGGAGCTGGTGGTCCCAGGGAAGAGCCAGTGCTATCGTTGAAGTTTGAGGGAGCTGGAGACTGAGGGATTAGCCGGTGCTGCTGTTCTAGTTTGAGTGTTGTGGAGCTGGATCCTTGGTGGGGAGCCGGTGCTGCCTCCCAAGTCTGAGAGTCATTGAGCTGGAGATCCACGCGGGAGCTGGTGCTGCTGTTGGAGTTTGAGGATGGTGGAGCTGGAGACCCGGGGC
>NW_012115855.1:105131-107037 GCF_000951035.1 Colobus angolensis palliatus | reverse complement strand
ACCCCACCTCTTGGGGTTGGTACGACCTTTCTAGAGGGCAATTTGGCAACTGGCCAATGAAAGTGCGTAACTTTTGGGCTCAAATTTCATTTATAGGCATTTATCCCTAGAAAATAGTCAGAAGAATATGCAAAGATGGATCTCTAAGGATTTTTATGAGAAGAAAGAAGTAGAAAGCATTAATGCCCGCTGGTGGTCCCGCACCCTGGCACCAGTGCTCCCCTCTTCTAGTGGGTGGGCACAGGCTACATTTTCCCAGGCTTCCTTACAGTGAGTTGTGGCCATGTGACCAGGTTCTGGCCAATGGGAGGTAATAAAATTGTTGGATGGCATTTTTGGAAACCCCCTTCTATAACCTCTGTCTTGATATGGTTTGGATGTTGGTCCCCTCCAAATCTCATGTTGAAATGTGATCCCTGATGTTGGAGGTGGGGCCTGCAGGGAGGTGTTTTGGTGATGTGGGCAGATCCCTCTCACAATGGCTTGGTGCCGTCCCAATGGCAATGACTGAGTTCTTGCTCTGAGTTTATGGGAGATCTGGTTGTTTAAAGGGCCTGGCACGTCCTCCTCCCTTTCTTGCTCTTTCTCTCACCATGTGACATACCTGCTTCCCTTTCACCTTCTGCCATGATTGGAAGCTTCCTGAGGCCCCCCAGATGCTGGTGCTTTGCTTGTACAGCCTGCAGAACTCTGAGCCAATTAAACCTCTCTTCTATAAAGAACCCAGCCTCAGGAATTCCTTTATAGCAATGCAGATGGACTGACACATATCTTTACTGTCATTTCTTAGTTGTTCCATTCTTTGATCTGCTTCCTGGAAAAAGCATATGATGGTTGGAGCTATTCTTGTCACCTTGAACCTTGAGGATTAGGTTTCTACCCTGTGGATAGCAGAATGTCCTCTGGAAGGAAATGAAAGTCCCTAATGCCACCCTAGACTGACAACCTCCAGTTTTCTTTTTACTTTTTTTGTTTTTTGAGACACAGTCTTGCTGTGTTGCCCAGGGTGGAGTGCAATGGCGTGATCTCAGCTCACTACAAACTCCGCCTCCCAGGTTCAAGTGATTCTCATGCCTCAGCCTCCCGAGTAGTTGGGATTACAGGTGTGTGCCACCAGGTTCAGCTAATTTTTTTATTTTTAGTAGAGTCCGGGTTTCACCATGTTGACCAGGCTGGTCTCCAACTCATGACCTCGAGTGATCCACTCGCCTCAGCCTCCCAAAGTGCTGGGTTTACAGACGTGAGCCACTGCACCCAGCCCGGTCTTGGTTTTTATGAGATAAACTTCTGTCTTGGCTGAAGTTTCATCACTAATAGGTTTTGCAACCATAACTGGATAAAAAGTAGGAAATTCATTAATGCTTATATCTACATATGCCCACACCAAAAAATGATAGTGATCTGTTGTTATCAATATGTAAATATGAACACAAAATATTGTTTTGTGTAAACAAACCTTTTTTTTTTTTTTGAGAAAGAGTCTCATTCTGTTGCCCTGGCTGGAGGCAATGGTGCCATCTTGGCTCACTGCAACCTCCGCCTCCTGGGTTCAAACAGTTCTCCTGCCTCAGCCTCCTGAGTAGCTGAGATTACAGGCACATGCCAATACACCCAGCTAATTTCTGTATTTTTAGTTCAGGCGGGGTTTCGCCATGTTGGCCAAGCTGGTCTCAAACTTCTGACCTTCAGTGATCCACTTGTCTCGAACTCCCAAAGTGCTGGAATTACAGGCATGAGCCGCTGTGCCTGGCCCAATAAAGCTTTATTCTATTTTAATAAAGCAAAAATGCGTAAGTGTGTAAGTGCGATAATATGCGTGTATATTGTCTCATAGAAGCACTACATAGGAAAATGTGAATGCTGCTTATCTTTGGTGTTTGAATCACTTGTGATTTAAAAGCTTGTT
>NW_012115855.1:101921-103820 GCF_000951035.1 Colobus angolensis palliatus | reverse complement strand
GAGGGACCCTGCCACCTCCTGCTTGGGGTGGGCTGGGTTCTTTGCTGCCCCCGCTCCCAGCCCACAGCCACTTGAACTCCACTGAGACCACCCCCATGTGAGGCTGGGAAGGGAAACCTGCCTTTGTAAGTGAAATCAGGCTATGACTGTGTCAGAAACTAAAAGGCCCTGTCACAGGCATGGCCAGGAAGACCGTCACCACGGTGGCGTGCAAATGACAGAAACACGTGGGACAGCGTCTGCCAAGAGACAAGTCAGGTGAGGGCAGGTCGTCGTGGAGGGAGGAGGGGTCCTCCCCGCAGCAGCAGCACCATCCCGCAGAGAAAGAGCCTCTGGGGAGGGACACGTTCCAAGGAGGCCCCGTGCTGTGCGGAGTGGGTGGTTTGAGGCCTGAATGCTGGGCACATGGAGAGGTCAGTGTCCCCGTGGGAGCAGGGGTGCTCCCAGCCAGGTGATTGGGGTCCTTGAATGCTCAGCCCCTGTGTGTGTGCGAGGGGGTGGCCGTCTGCTCTGTCCCTTCTGAAGGCAGCCGTAAGGGAGGGAGGCCAAAGAGCTCAGCGTCAGACGAGACTGGGTGCAGGTCCCACTTCCTGCCAGGCCAGTGCCTCTGAGCCTCAGTTTCCTCATCTGTATAGTGGGGCTAATCCCAGCCATCTATACTGACTGCCTGCCTGCCATGTGCCAGGCCCTTTTTACACATCTTTGATTCCTTGAGGGCAGGGACTTTATTATCCTCCTTTAGAGTTGAGAAAGAAGAGGCACAGAAAGGTTAAACCACTTACCTGGGGTCACACAGCTGCTATTGCAGAGTAAAGTCTCCAGACTCAAATGGAGCACTAAGCTCTGCCCTAGGTGCCAACAGGTGCTCCAGGAATGTCCGGTGCCATTTATCACCCTCATCACCTGTTGTGAGGGCTCGTCCCATCATGCAAACCCTGTGAGCGTGAAGTGAGGGGACATGTGCAGGATCGAGTGTACTGATGGGTAACGTAAGTAAAGTAATAACCACTGGATGATATTAACAACCCATATTAGTGCTACCAGCAGCCTCATCTGCCTGCTTCTCTGGGCCCAGGATTGTCTGCACACTCCCAGGAGCTGGTCCTGAGTGGGTCAGAAGAAAGGTCTGAGGTTATGGGAAGGAGCAGCTTGCCTAGCTCATGGCCTGTTTTGGGCATTGGGAGTCCCTGTCCCCACAGCTGTCCCCCAGGGCCTGCTCCCAGGTGGGCTCGGAAGACCCCAGGGCTGCGTGGCTTTAGGCCAGGGTTCTGCTGGGTGCTGTGTGTCTCTGGGAGTGACAACCCCCCCCGCCCCCCGCCCCACAACCCTCTCACCCTGCCAGCTGCTGGACACACAGCAGCTACGGGGCACGAACCCTGAGACCAGGACCTCTGCAGGTCTCGGGAGGCAGAAGTTGCAGTGAACCAAGATTGCACCATTGCACTCCAGCCTGGGTGACAAAGTTAGACTCTGTCTCAAAAAAAGAAACAGACATTTATATGAGACAGTCTGTAGAGATTTGAAATGCAACATGATCCATCATGTGGAGTTTTTTATAGAGAATTAATTGTTTCAGTTCAGTGTCAAGGGACTTAAACTCCTCTCTTCACTAGAATTTTCCAGACCGCTAAGGGGACGTATGTAATAGTCACCTGCATCACATGTAATCAGGGGCCCATACGAAGAAGTGAAAGGTTCCTTTCTTTCATGATTGTTTTTGGTGAATTTAGCAGTTTTGTATTCATCATTCAAAATGCACAGGCCAGTACTCCCGGCTGCCCACCTTCCCACCGCAACTAACGTAAGCCGGCAAGTAATGGCTGTTGATGAGGACACAACAGTCATCATCACATTTCAGGGGTTTTTGTTTGTGTGTGTTGTTTGTTTGTTTTGAGACAA
>NW_012115855.1:96349-98596 GCF_000951035.1 Colobus angolensis palliatus | reverse complement strand
ACTGCCTGCCTGCCATGTGCCAGGCCCTTTTTACACATCTTTGATTCCTTGAGGGCAGGGACTTTATTATCCTCCTTTAGAGTTGAGAAAGAAGAGGCACAGAAAGGTTAAACCACTTACCTGGGGTCACACAGCTGCTATTGCAGAGTAAAGTCTCCAGACTCAAATGGAGCACTAAGCTCTGCCCTAGGTGCCAACAGGTGCTCCAGGAATGTCCGGTGCCATTTATCACCCTCATCACCTGTTGTGAGGGCTCGTCCCATCATGCAAACCCTGTGAGCGTGAAGTGAGGGGACATGTGCAGGATCGAGTGTACTGATGGGTAACGTAAGTAAAGTAATAACCACTGGATGATATTAACAACCCATATTAGTGCTACCAGCAGCCTCATCTGCCTGCTTCTCTGGGCCCAGGATTGTCTGCACACTCCCAGGAGCTGGTCCTGAGTGGGTCAGAAGAAAGGTCTGAGGTTATGGGAAGGAGCAGCTTGCCTAGCTCATGGCCTGTTTTGGGCATTGGGAGTCCCTGTCCCCACAGCTGTCCCCCAGGGCCTGCTCCCAGGTGGGCTCGGAAGACCCCAGGGCTGCGTGGCTTTAGGCCAGGGTTCTGCTGGGTGCTGTGTGTCTCTGGGAGTGACAACCCCCCCCGCCCCCCGCCCCACAACCCTCTCACCCTGCCAGCTGCTGGACACACAGCAGCTACGGGGCACGAACCCTGAGACCAGGACCTCTGCAGGTCTCGGGAGGCAGAAGTTGCAGTGAACCAAGATTGCACCATTGCACTCCAGCCTGGGTGACAAAGTTAGACTCTGTCTCAAAAAAAGAAACAGACATTTATATGAGACAGTCTGTAGAGATTTGAAATGCAACATGATCCATCATGTGGAGTTTTTTATAGAGAATTAATTGTTTCAGTTCAGTGTCAAGGGACTTAAACTCCTCTCTTCACTAGAATTTTCCAGACCGCTAAGGGGACGTATGTAATAGTCACCTGCATCACATGTAATCAGGGGCCCATACGAAGAAGTGAAAGGTTCCTTTCTTTCATGATTGTTTTTGGTGAATTTAGCAGTTTTGTATTCATCATTCAAAATGCACAGGCCAGTACTCCCGGCTGCCCACCTTCCCACCGCAACTAACGTAAGCCGGCAAGTAATGGCTGTTGATGAGGACACAACAGTCATCATCACATTTCAGGGGTTTTTGTTTGTGTGTGTTGTTTGTTTGTTTTGAGACAAAGTCTCACTCTGTTACCCAGGCTGGAGGGCAGTGGCACCATCTCAGCTCCCTGCAACCTCAGCCTCCCAGGTTCAAGCAATTATCATGCCTCAGGCTCCCCGAGTAGCTGGGATTACAGGCGCCCGCCACCACACCCAGCTAATTTTTGTAATTTTAGTAGTGATGGGGTTTTGCTATGTTAGCCAGGCTGGTCTTCAACTCCTGGCCTCAAGTGATCTGCCCACCTCGGCCTCTCAAAGTGCTGGGATTGCAGGTGTGAGCCACCACATTCAACCAACATTCAGGGTTGGTTGTTTGTCTTAAAGACAGGGTCTCTCTCTGTTACCCAGGCTGAATGCCGTGGTGTGATCATGGCCCACTACAGCCTCAACCTCCCAGGTTCAAGCAATCCTCCTGCTTCATTCTCCTGAGTAGCTGTGAATACAGGTGCATGCCACCACGGTAATTTTTGTATTTTTTGTAGAGATAGGGCCTTGCCACGTTGCCAGGGCTGGTCTCAAACTCCTGTGCTCTACCTTGGCTTCAAAAAGTGTTGGAATTACAGATATTTTCAGTTTTTTTAAAAATCAAAAAAGCATGACTGGATACAATCAGGATTTCAGCAGAAGCAGAAAATATGGGAATGTCAGTGAACAAATAAGTGCAGAGAGAACAGGGGATGAGAAGAGGAATGTGGGAACATGGGAAGCGCTGGGCAGAGATGAGAATGGGGACAGGCTGGGGATTAGGTCTGGAGTGCAGGCTACAGTCAGGAAACCGAAAGCTGCCCAAAGTATTAAGATTACCCAAACCAGAAACACATGAGGCAGTTTTCAAGCGAATAAGGAGCAACAGATCATTAAACTCACTTACCAGGAGAGACAAGAGACTGTGGGAGTAATTTAATGAGAGAGGCCTTGACACTGCAAAAAAATCTAAATTCATTCTTTGCCTGACTGTTCACCAGGGAGGAGGAGGAAGCAGTTGCCTTCAGAAACCATAATACATTTTTTCCTACTGAGGCAAAATT
>NW_012115855.1:89261-90275 GCF_000951035.1 Colobus angolensis palliatus | reverse complement strand
GATGGATCTTAGAGCCCAGGAAGAGAACAAGAACAGGCCAGGCAGACAGTGACTATTGGCATTCCCCAGTCAGTTTTCCACCCTGCGGCCTCCACGGTCTTTCTCCATCCAGCTCCACGCATGGTCACTCTACTGCGTAAAAACCCTCCAGCTCCTGAAATGGAAAACTACACTTCCAAAGCAGCGTGCTTCCATCACTAACTCCCCAAAAACTCACTGTCCACACCCTGTGCATATTCGATGCTGGCTCTTATCTTTAATTTCCTCTCCCCATTTTATCTTGGCTTATTTTGTTTTTCTTGTTTGTTTTTTCCGATTTTTTAAGAACTCAGTACTTTTACCATCACCCTTTTGAAACTCTGGAGCAATACAGGCATTTAAGACTATAAATTTTCTTAGTGCAGCGCCAGCCAAGTCCCTCAGGGGCTGGTGTAAACTATTCTTGTTGTTTTTTAGAAACCCTCATGCTCGTTTGGGTTTCTGCTTTGATCTGGGAGTTATCTGGGAGAGAATTCTTTCCCCAATAAAAGGCACTGTTCTCAGTGTCCCATCAATGTGCTTTGACAAATGTGTCTACTCAAGGAAACACCATCCCAATCAAGACACAGAGCATTCCTAGCAGGGCTATCTTCTATTTTATTTATTTATGTATTTATTGAGACAGAGTCTCACTCTGTCACCCAAGCTGGAGTGCGGTGGCATGCGATCTCAGCTTACTACCTTTGTTTCCCAGGCTCAAATGAAAGCTCCCACCCCAGCCTCCAGAGTAGCTGGGGCCACAGGTACACACCCCCACATCTGGCTAAGTATTTGTATTTTTGGTAGAAATGGGATTTCTCCATGTTGGCCAGGCTCGTCTCGAACTCCTGAGCTCAAGTGATCCACCTGCCTCGGCCTCCCAAAGTGCTGGGATTACAGGCATGAGCCACCACATCTGGCCAGGGCTATCTTTTTTTTCTTTTTTTTTTTTTGAGACGGAGTCTTGCTCTGTCGCCCGGGCTGGAGTGCAGTGGC
>NW_012115855.1:84150-85991 GCF_000951035.1 Colobus angolensis palliatus | reverse complement strand
GGACAGATGGGTCAGGCCCTGCCCCTCCTCAGCTCCTGTCTGTGCCCACGCTCCCCTCACACCTGCCCTCAGTCCCTCCAGCCTCCCTGCTGTGTCCAACCACCACCTCCTCTTACTCCCAGCTTGTCCCATCTCAGATCCTTCTACCAGGAGTGACCTTACTTAAATATGCCCGCCCTCCACTGGCTCCTCCTCATCAGACAAAACAGGTCAAGTGACACCACCTTAGGAGCCCTCCCAACTCCCAAGTCCAATGTCGGCTGCACTCTCCCATCTGCCATGTCACTCTCCCTTGCTCCATGGGTCTAAGATGGTTGCCAAACTCCAGCCATCACACTGACGTTCCAGATAGTGGGAAAGCACAAAAGATAAAGAAGAGAATGCCTCTCTCTTTAAGGACACATCCCTAAAGTTGCACATGATGCTTTTGCCTACTTTCCCACTGTCTAGGACTAAGTTCCCTCACCATGCTTAGCTACAAGGGGGCTGGGAAATGTAGTCATGACTCTGGGTGACCATAGGCACAGCTGATAGTCAGCAGTAGTTCTATTACTAAGGAAGAAGGGGGAACAGCTGAGCTATTAGGAAACCGCTTGGACTCCCTGCCACTGCCACCTACTGGCTATTTCACCTTGGGCAAGTTACTGGGGATCTTTGTTGTGAATCTCAGATTTCACATCTGTAATATAAAATGCAAACTCACAAGATCCAGCCTGTTCTGTCCCCTGTATGTCCTTGCGGTCACACCTTTTTCCACTCCCCCACCTGATTCACTTTGCTCCTAGAGCACAGAACTCCTTTGTCTCAAATGTGCCAAGCTCATCCCTACCACAGGGCCTCTGCATTTGCTGCTCTCTAAGCAAGGAACTCTCTGATCATTTTTCCAAACTGGTAGATTATACACACAAATTAACCATCTTAACAATTTCTAAGTGTACATTTCAGTGACATTGAGTACATTCACACCACTGTGCTGCTATCACCACCATCCCTCAACAGAACTTTTCATCTGGCAAAACTGAAACTCTGTATCCATTAAATACTAGTCCATTCTCCTTCCCCTCAGCCCTTGACAGCCACCATTCCACCTTGTCTTTATAATCTGACTACTCTAGGCACCTCCTATAAATGGAATCATACCGTATTTGTCCTTTTGTGACTGGCTTATTTCATTTATCATAAAGTCCTCAAGGTTCATTCATGTTGCAGCATGTGTCAGAATCTCCTTCCTTTCCGAGGCTGAGTAATATTCCATTGCATGGATGCATACATTTTCTTTATCCATTCATCTGTCAATGGATGCTTGGATTACTTCCATCTTTTGGACATTGCAAATGATACCACTATGAGCATGAGTGTACAGATACCTCTTCAAGTCCCTGCTTTCAATTTTTGGGGGTATATACCCAGAAATGAATTGCTGGACCACATGGTAATTACATGTTTAATGTTCTGAGGAACAGCCATACTGTTTTCCATATGGGTATACAATTATACCCCCATGGTGTACCCCTATGGTATAATTCCATAGGGTAGAGCCATAGGGGTATACAAGTGACATTTCCATCAATAGCGCACAAGGGTTCCAGTTTTCCACACCCCCACCAACACTAGTTAGTTTCTGTTGCCTTGATAGTAGACATCCTAATGAGCATGAGGTGGTATCTCATTGTGGTTTTGGTTGCATTTTTCTAATGATTAGTGGTGTTGAGCATCTTTTCATGTGCTTATGGGCCATCTGTGTATCTTCTTTGGAGAAATCTCTAGTCAAGTCCTTTGCTCATTTTATAATAGGGTTATTTCATTTTTTGTTGTTGAGTTGTAGGAGTTTTTTTTTTTTT
>NW_012115855.1:82320-84100 GCF_000951035.1 Colobus angolensis palliatus | reverse complement strand
TCACTCTTGCATTGGATGGGAAACTCCTCCCTTTGAATGAAATGCTAATTATAGCCTCCATGTATGCAGTCTGTTACCTGCTAAAAATATGCTGTCTTATTCTTGTCTGCACAGGTGCAGCTGAGTTGGGGGAAATCATGCTGTTTTTAGCACTGGTGTAAGCAGACAACTGAATCCTAGACTTTGGGGATGGTGTCTGCCTGGGAACTTGTTTCCAGGAGTGTGACCAAAGTGAAGGGCCAGTCAGAGGAGGTGCCACAACCCCAGGGGCACAGCAGAGCAGCGCTAACGGTGGGAGGAAGCATCTTCCAACAGTGGTATCAGCCTCGCAGTGGAGGCAGCCTCAGCTTCCAGGGCCGAGAGACATTTGTCATCTTGGCAGGAGGGAGGCTGTAAAACGGGCACTGGGGGAGCACAATGGCGCCCCCAATCCACCCAAGAAAGCCCAAAAACAGGGATGTTGGAATGGGATGGGGAGGAGAGGGTCCCAAAGACAGAGGAGCCAGGTATGGGGAAGGACTGAGAGATGTCATTCATTCATTCATCCATTCATTCATTTTACAAATATTTATTGAGTCCTACCACATGCCAGGCACTCTGCTAGGTTGCTGGGTTGAAAGGGACAGATAGATTGCTGCCCTCATCTTTATTACAATAGTATTTCCACACATATTGAGCCAGGAACTGCCCAAGGCACTACAGACACACATTGAACAAAAACCCCTTCCTGGAGCTAAAATTCTAATGGGGGAAGGAGGGTCTGATGTCCCCTCTCCCGAAAACAAATGAACACGGAAATGATGACGAGTTGGGGACTCCCATGGGACCCTCCCATCCCTATCCCTGGGTCTCCAGTTCAGCCTTCGAGGGTCCAGGAGGTGTCGGCTTTCCCACCTGACCACATCTGCTGCTCAGTTTTTCTCTCATGCTACTTAAAGGCTCAAACCAGCATCCTCAGCCCTGATGTGCCCCCTTACTCTTGTGGGAGCACACTCACAGGATGCAAGTAAGCCAGATGTCAAGAAAGGTGAAGACCTCCCGGATCTAGACAAGAGGAATTAGTTGACTGAGCCAAATTTGCTCACAACACCTGCATGGGAAGCAGGTTCTCTGGGTTCAAATCCCAGCCCACTGCCTACCACTTACTAGCCGTGTGACCTTGGGCAAGTTATTTAAACCTCTCTGTGCCTGAGCTGCCTCCCCTGTAAATTGAGGATAATGATAGTTCCTGTTACACAGGATTATCGGACAAGTTAAGGCAGAAAATACTAGTGAAGTGCTCAGTGCACTGTCTGCCCATGGGAGGCGAGGGTTTAAAATGTTAGGTATCATCACCCTCATTATGGTTGCATTGAATTTTATATTGATTATTGTCTTTATATTGACTAGTTCTTACCATTACTGACTGGTTTTATATTGAGTGTTATATGGCATCTGATCACATTCTCATGACCTTCATTCCTGGCCCTACAGCGTCATGTGTTTCTTATAATGGGACCAATTCCATTCCCTGGATCTGACCTTTCCCTGCAGAAACGCAGGCTGGGAAGGGAGCTCTGAGGTCATCCCCCAACTTTATCACAATCAGCAGCCACAGATGTCCCTGAGCCCAGGGCAGGTGCTGGCCCATTGTCCCACAGGTGGTTGCACTCTACGCTCTACAGAACACGTGCTTCTCATTCCAACTTCCAGCATCTGCTGACCCTGGATGGCTGCCCAGCCTTACCCTGGCCTCCCCTCCTGCTCACGAGCAGCCCCTTCCCCACACAGCAGTTAGAGG
>NW_012115855.1:71571-80455 GCF_000951035.1 Colobus angolensis palliatus | reverse complement strand
TTTCATGTGCTTATGGGCCATCTGTGTATCTTCTTTGGAGAAATGTCTAGTCAAGTCCTTTGCTCATTTTATAATAGGGTTATTTCATTTTTTGTTGTTGAGTTGTAGGAGTTTTTTTTTTTTTAATATCCTGGCTATTAGCCCCTTATACATATTTCAAACATTTTCTCCCATTTCATAGGTTACCTTTCACTCTGCTATATCCTTGGATGCAAAGTGTTTAATATTGCTGTAGTTCAATGTATCTATTTTTTCTTTTGCTGTCTACACTTTCGGTTTCATATTCAATAAGTCATAGCCAAATCCAATGTCATGAAGCTTCTCCCTTATGTTTTATTTTAGGGGTTTTATAGTTTTAGGTTTATGTTTAGGTCTTTGATCCATTTTGAGTTAATTTTTATATATGATGTAAGGTTCTTGTGCATGTAGATATACAGTTTTCCCAACACCATTTGTTGAAGAGACTGTCCTTTCTCCATTGAGCGGTCTTAGCATCTTTGTCAAAGATCATCTGCCCTGCATGTGAGGGTTTAATTCTGGGCTGTCTATACTGTTCCCTTGGTCTACATGCCTATCTTTATGTCAGTACAATACTGTTTTGATTACTGTAGCTTTGCAGTAAGTTTTGAAATCAGAAAGTGTGATATCTCTAACTGTTCTTCTTTTTCAAGATTGCTTTGGCTATTTGAGGTGCCTTGAGATTCCATATGAGTTTTAGTATAACTTTTTCTATTTCTACAAAAAAAAAATTAGAATTTTGATAGGGGTTGCATTGAAATCTGTAGATCATTTTGGAAGGTAAGGGCATCTTAACAGTATTAAGTCCTCTGATTCATAAGCATCACCACCTGGTGTCTGCAATTAATTTTGTCTGCTTTAATTTTTCAGCAATTTTTCTAGTTTTTTATAGTTTTTGGTGTACAAATCTTTTGCCTCTTCAAATTTATTCCTGTCTTTAATTCTTTTTGATGCTATAGTAAATTGAATTGTTTTCTTAATTTCCTTTCGGAATTGTTCATGTTCACTGATTTTTGCATGTCAATTTTATGTCCTGCAACTTGTCAAATCCACTTATTAGTTCCAACGGGGGGATTTGTAGAATCTTTAGGGTTTTCTGCATATAAGATCGTGTCATCTGAATACAGAGATAATTTTACTTCTTCCTTTACAATTTGGATGTCTTTTATTTACTGTTCTTTCCTGGTTACTCTGACTAGGAGTTCCACTGCTATGTTGAACAGAAGTCGTTCTTCCACTAGTTTTCCCTCAGTAGATTCCTTCTCTGCATTCAAGTCTCAACTCAAACATGGTCTCCTAACAGAGAGCCATCCCTGATGCTTCCTAGTCCCCAGTCCCTTGCTATTACATCAACACACTTTATTTTACACCACTTAGTATGATCTGAAATTACACGGTGTATTTGTTTAATTGTCCATTTCCTATTTTGCCTCCTGCACGGAGGCTCCATGGGTACAGGGGCCTGTCCTTCTTGCGTGCCCCATGCTGAGGATGGAGTCTGGCACAAAGACATTCCTTGATAAATGTTTGTCGAATGAGTTGGTCAAAGATGGGACTGAGGCACCAGCAGATGTAGGCTCCCACGCCCCTGGCAATGCTTCCTTCTCTCAAGAGGTTTCTTCTCTGCCTGCCCACAAAAGGTCTTCATCCAAATAGGCTGATTCCTTGCCATCCTCTATAATGGCTCTGAGCAACTGCAGTCGGTCATCTGAGTGGGGATGCATAGCAGTGGCCCAGGATTAGAGGTGCACAGGACATGCCTTTCTTATCAGAGATAGTCTGAATAATAATATCATATTTACAGCCCACTTCACAGCCTGCATATACTTAAGCATCTGCCATCCCTGAAAGAGAAAGATAAACACAAATTGAGACATTTAAGCAGAAAATGAAGGGAAGATGAAAAGGTTTAAAAATGAGCAAGGGATGCATTTTCCAGCATTGAATGAGAACATAGGTTTCTTCCTGGTTTCAAGATAAAAGAGGATACCTGAAGGAGAAAAACACTCAAAAAAGGTGATGCTTTATCCTGAAGATTAGCCCACAGCAGAGTGTCAGGGAATCTGTAGTAACAGAGACTCTGGGATAAATTTTTTTTTAATTAAGAAGCTGGCTTCAGCTGGCAATGCTGCATTAAATCCCAGGGAGACCTTCAGAAACTTCCAGAAGCCTCCCCTCCTCCTGACCCCCCGCACTCCTGCAGTCCAAGACTTCCTATGTTGGCCCAGGACCCCTGCTTAGGGTCCAGCCTGGAACTCACTGACCCAACCCACTCTGGACCAGCCTGGTAGAAGGTAGACACCCAACTCTGCACCAGCAACTGTGCCACTGGGGACCTGGAGCCCAGGGTGTGACATGCCTGGAGGAAGCAGAGGGCCCCTGTGTGAGTCACCCCAGCCCTTAAGGCTGTCACAGCTCCAGTGGCCCCCACCTCGCCCACTTGCAACTCCAGGCCATGGGTCCGGAAATGCTTGGATTCTTGCTCCCTCTCAGACCCCAACCCTTCTTTCTCCTTCTCTTTCCTCCTGGCCCCCTTATCTTTTCCCATTTCCATTTCTGCTTTCAGATTCGTTCCTTCTTTGTTTAAAACACAGATTTTTGGCTGGGCACTGTGGCTCATGCCTGTAATCCCAGCACTTTGGAAGTCCAAGGTGAGTGGATCACAGGGTCAGGAGTTCAAGACCAGCCTGGCCAACATAGTGAAACCCTGTCTCTACTACAAATACAAAAAAAAATTAGCCAGGTGTGTTGGCAGGCACCTGTAATCCTAGCTACTTGGGAGGCTGAGGCAGGAGAACCGCTTGAACCTGGGAGGTGGCAAGTATAGCAACTTGACATTGCACAACTGTACACCAGCCCCTGCAACAGTGTGAGACTTCATCTCAAAAAAAAAAAAAAAAAAAAGCAAGATTCCTTTGGCCCACTCTGCCAGCTGATGACCGACACAGACGGATGGAGGATGTTCCAAAGTCAAGGCTCAGGGCTGCTGCCTTTTCTCCTTCTGTTTCTTAGTTTAAAAAAGTTTATCCCAGAGTCTCTGTTACTACAGATTCCCTTACACTCTGCTGTGGGCTAATCTTTAGGATAAACATCACCTTTTTTGAGTGTTTTTCTCCTTCAGGTATCCTCTTTCATCTTGAAACCAGGAAGAAACATATGGTCTCATTCAATGCTGAAAAATGCATCCCTTGCTCATTTTTAAACCTTTTCATCTTCCCTTTGTTTTCTGCCTAAATGTCTCAATTTATGTTTTTCTTTTTCTTTCAGGGATGGCAGATACTTAAGTATGTGCAGTCTGTGAAGCGGGTTGTAAATATGATATTATGACTATCCCTGATAAGAAAGGCATGTCCTCTTCACCTCCAGTCCTGGGCCACTGCCATGCAGCCCCACTCAGATGACCAACTGCAGCCACTTGGAGCAATGATAGAGGATGACGAGGAATCAACCTATTTGGATGAAGGCCTTTGGTGGGCAGGCAGAGAAGAAACCTCTTAAGAGAAGGAAGCATTGCCGGGGTGTGGGAGCCTCCATTTGCTGGTGCCTCAGTCCCATTTTTGACCAATTTATTCAACAAACATTTATCAAGGAATGTCTTTGTCCCAGACTCCATCCTAAGCATGGGGCATGCAAGAAAGACAGGTCCCTGTACCCATGGATCCCCCGTGCAGGAGGCAAAACAGGAAATGAACAATTAATTCAAGAACAGTGAATTTCAATTAATAATGAACAGTGTAATTTCAGATCATACTAAGTGGTATAAAATAAAGTGTGTCGATGTGATAGCAAGAGACTAGGGACTATGGAGCATCAGGGATGGCTCTCTGTAAGGAGACCGTATTTGAGTTGAGCCTCGAATGCAGAGAAGAATTCTACTGAGTAGAATTCTACTGAACAGAAGTGGAGGAACCGCTTCTGTTCAACATAGCAATGGAACTCCTAGTCAGGGCAATTAGGCCAGAAAAATAAGTAAAAGGCACCCCAGTTGGAAAGGAAGAAGTAAAATTATCTCTGTACTCAGGCGACATGATCTTATATGCAGAAAACCCTAACAATTCTACAAACCCCCCCTGTTAGAACTAATAAGTGAATTTGACAAGTTGCAGGATATAAAATCAACATGCAAAAATCAATGGACATGAATAATTCCAAAAGAAAATTAAGAAAACAATTCAATTTACTATAGCATCAAAAATAGTAAAGAACAGAAATAAACTTAAATGAAGAGACAAAATATTTGCACACCGAAAATTATAAAAAACTATAAAAATTGCTGAAAAATTAAAGCAGACACAAGTAGATGCAGACACCAGGTCACCAGGTGTTTGCTCATGAATCAGAGGACTTAATATTGTTAAGATGGCCTTACTTTCCAAAGCAATCTATAGATTCAATGCAACTCCTATCAAAATTCTAATATATTTGTAGAAATAGAAAAATTTATACTAAAATTCGTATGGAATCTCAAGGGACCTCAAATAGCCAAAACAATTTTGAAAAAGAAGAACACAATTAGAGATATCATACTTCCTGATTTCAAAACTTTCTGCAAAGCTACAGTACAGTAATCAAAACAGTATCGTACTGACATGAAGATAGGCATGCAGACCAAGGGAACAGTATAGACAGCCCAGAATTAAACCCTCACATGTAGGGCAGATGATCTTTAACCAAGTTGCTAAGACGGTTCAATGGAAAAAGGACAATCTCTTCAACAAATGGTGTTGGGAAAACTGCACATCTACATGCAAAAGAACCTTACATCATATATAAGAAATTAACTCAAAATGGATCAAAAACCTAAACATAAACCTAAAACTATAAAACTCCCAGAATAAAACATAAGGGAAAAGCTTCATGACATTGGATTTGGCAATGATTTATTGAATATGAAAAAGTAAAAGTGTAGACAGCAAAAGAAAAAACAGATAAGTTGGACCACAGCAATATTAAACACTGTGCATCCAAGGATACACCAGAGTGAATAGGTAACCTATGAAATGGGAGAAAATGTTGAAATATACATAAGGGGCTAAAATCCAGAATAAACCTAACCAGAGTTGCTTCTTTCTGCAGAAAGCCAGGGGTCTGTCCTTTTCTTGTTTAAAAGGATGAAATGCAAGGCCTGGAAACGAGCTAAAGGCGTATCAACACCAAAATCAAGATGTTTTCTTTGAGGTGATTGAACAATTGGAGAAGAACAACTACAGGATTCGGTGATCTTAGTGCTGGTCCCATTTGCTCTGTCAAATTATTTCATGTTTATCTTCTGGGAGTTCCTGAGCTAGGAGGGCTGTTGGAGGCCTGGGAGAAGGGCCTTCTAGGCTGGGGGGCTAGCATCACACAGGCTTGACAGGGGAGGGGGGCCCCTAGTCCAAAGAAGTAGCAGAAGGCTGGGTGTGGTGGCTCACGCCTATAAGCCCAGAACTTTGGGAGGCCAAGGCGGGTGGATCACTTGAGGCCAGGAGTTCGAGACCAGTCTGGCTCACATAGCAAAACCATAAATATTTTTAGTTTCCATTAAAAATACAAAAGTTAGCCTGGTGTGGTGGCACGTGCCTGTAATCCCAACTACTCAAGAGGCTGAGGCAAGAGAATCGCTTGAACCTGGGAGGCAGAGGTTGCAGAGAGCCAAGATTGAGCCATTGCACTCCAGTCTGGGCAACAGAACCAGACTCCGTCTAAAAAAAAAAGGAGCAGAGAAAAGCCAGCGAAGCAGGAAGGCAGAGGAGGTGAAAGAGGAGAGCAGGCAGGGACTAGATGGCACAGAGCCTAGCAGCCACGGTCAAGGGTGCTGCTGGTTTAGAAAGCTGGGGCATAAGGGAGACAGATGAGTGCTCCTAAAGTCCAGGTGGCCTGGGGAAAAGAGAAAGCATGGGGGTCATTCAGCCAGGCTGGACTGGGTCCCACCCATGTGCCACCCACAGTGTGGCCTCTGCCTCTCCCTCCCAGCAGGTATCCCCGATTTCCCTTGGAGGCTAAGCTGTGGGGTAAGTGGAGACTTTGAGTCTTCATTTAACAAGCCCACGTGTCCCTGTCTCTTGGCAGGGACCCCCGACCAGCTCAGGGGTAAGAATGCACTGATGGGCAGCGGTGAAGTCCCCTTTGAAGAGCCCCAATTGGATTTCTGAGGCGTCTTTAGCCTGAGGGCCCCAGCGAGGCCCTGGCCAGGGACCTTTATCCGCATGCCTCTCACTCCCTTGATTGAATCTTTCGATTCGCTGTCTATCACCACCTTCCCCAAGACACAAGGATGGGATGGTTTAAATGATTTACTTATTTCAAGCCACTAGGTCCTGACAAAGAAGCCAATAGGTGAATGTTAGAAAGTTTTCCCCTAATTATTCAGGCTCTCTGAAGAACAGTCTGAAATATCTTGCTATGAATGGAGCCAAGATGGAGATGAGGCTGGAGCTAGAGGAAGGGTTCTCTGAACCACCTGCTCTCCTGCATGGGTTCCCCCAGGGCACAGGTGTATTTAATTCACCTGTAGTCGGTGAATGTTGGTGGAGCGCCTCTGCTACGTCGAGTACTGGTCTAGCTGCAGGGATGCAGAGATGGAAAACCATGTGGCCTTGGACCCTTCAGCTACTTGCAATCTATTGAAAGGGCGGAGTGTTTAGGGCATAATTAGAGCTATAGTTTAAGGATAGATAGACCAGGTTAGGAACGCAGTGAAGGGGAAGTTCATGGAAGGGATACAGAAAGAGAGCTGGAAATAGGGTGGAACACTGTGGCTTACACCTGTAATCCCAGCACTTTGGGAGGCCAAGACAGGCGGATCACTTGAGGTTGGGCATTTGAGACTAGCCTGATCAACATGGAGAAACCCCGTCTCTACTAAAAATACAAAATTAGCCGAGCATGCTGGTGGGTGCCTGTAATCCCAGCTACTTGGGGGGCTGAGGCAGGAGAATTGCTTGAAGCCAGGAGGCGGAGATTGCAGTGAATCGAGATCACACCCTTGCACTCCAGCCTGGGCAACATGAGCAAAACTCCATCTGAAAAAAAAAAAAAAAAAAAAATAGATGGAGAGCTGGAAATGTACACCAGGGTGAGAATATTTGATGCTTAAGAATTTTTAATGGATTATTCCCCTTTTTATTTTGTTTCTTTGAGTACAAAATAAACCTTTACGAAATTTTTAAAGATTTTTATAGGTCACACTCTGATAATAACAAATGACATTAAAATAAATAGTAAAAAGATAGCTCTGGCCAGGTGTGGTGGCTCATGCCTGTAATCCCAGCACTTTTGGGAGGCCGAGGCAGGCAGATCACTTGAGCTCAGAAGTTTGAGATCAGCCTTGTCAACATGGAGAAACCCCATCCATACCAAAAATACAAAAAATTAGCCAGGTGTGGGGGTGCACACCTGTGGTCCTGCCTACTCGGGAGGCTGAGTTGGGAGTTCTCACTTGAGCCTGGGAAACAGAGGTAGTGAGCCAAGATCGTACACCACTGCACTCCAGCCTGGGTGCAGAGTGAGACTCTGTCTAAATAAATAAATAAAGGAAAATAGAATAAAAGCTGGCCACACTAGGAACGCTCTGTGTCTTGATTGGGATGATGTTTACTTGAATAGACACATTTGTCAAAACTCCTTGAATGGGACACTGCCCCTCCAACACCAAGAATAAATAAGCTCAATTTCCCATCACCCCGGCTTCTTCTTTTTCCCCTCTTCCTCTCTGTATATTTTGCCTCAGTAAGAAAAATGTATTATGGTTTCTGAAGCCAACCGCTTCCTCCTCCTCCCTTGTGAACAGTCAAGCAAAGAATGAATTTAGATTTTATTGCAGTATCAAGGCCTCGCTCATTAAATTACTCCCACCATCTTTTGTCTCTCCTGGTAAGTGAGCTTAATTATCTCTTGCTCCTTGTACTCTTGAAAACTGCCTCATGTGCTTCTGACTTGGGCAATGTTAATGCTTTGGGCAGCTTTGGTTTCCTGACTGTTGCCTGCACTCCAGACCTCATCCCCAGCCCATCCCCATCCTCATTTCCGCCCAGCACTTCCCATCTTCCCACATTCCTGTTCTCATCCCTTGTTCTGTCTGCACCTATTTGTTCACTGACATTCCCGTACTTTCTACTTCTACTGAAATCATGAGTATATCCAGTCATGCTTTTCTTATTTTTTAAAAAACTGAAATGTCTGTAATTCCAACACTTTGGGAGGCCGAGGTGGGTGGATCGCTTGAGCCTAGGAGTTTGAGACTAGCCTGGGCAACATGGCAAGGCCCCATCTCTATAAAAAATGCAAAAATTAACTGGGTGTGGTGGTGGGTGCCTGTAATCCCAGTTATTCAGGGAGAATGAGGTACGATAATTGCTTGAACCTGGGAGGCGGAGGTTGCAGTGAACTGAGATCATGCCACTGCACTCCGGTCTGGGCAACAGAGTGAGACTTCATCTCAAAACAAACAAACAAACACACACACACACAAACAAAAACCCCTGAAATGTGATGATGACCATTGTGTCCTTATCAACAGCCCTTGCTTGCCAGCTCACATTAGTTGCGGTAGGAGCGTGGGCAGCCAGGAATATTGGGCGTTCCCTGGCCTGTGCAATTTGAATAATGGATCCAAAACTGCAAATTCACAAAAAGCAGCCATGTAAGAAAGGAGCCTTTCATTTCTTCATATGGGCCCCTGGTTACATGTGATGCGGGTGACAATTACACATGTCCCCTTAGCAGTCTGGAAAATTCTAATGAAGAGAGGAGTTTAAGTCCCTTCACAAAAACAATTAATTTTCTATAAAAAAAATTCTGCATGATGGATCATGTTGCATTTCAAACTCTACAGACTGGCTCATATAAATGTCCCTTCCTTCTTTCCTTCCTTCCTTCCTTCCTTCCT
>NW_012115855.1:69794-71271 GCF_000951035.1 Colobus angolensis palliatus | reverse complement strand
TCACCGCAACTTCTGCCTCCTGGGTTCAAGAGATTCTCGTGTCTCAGCCTCCTGAATAGCTAGGATTACAGGCACTCACCACCACGCCTGGCTAATTTTTGTGCTTTTAGCAGAGACAGGGTTTTGCCATGTTGGCCAGGCTGGTCTCAAACTGCTGACCTCAGGTGATCCACCCTCATCAGCCTCCCAAAACGCTGGGATTACAGGCATGAGCCACAGCACCCAGCCATTTTTTTTTAAAATATAATTTCAACTTTTGTTTTAGATTCGGGGGTACATGTGTAGGTTTGTTACCAGGGTACATTGTGTGATGCTGAGGTTTAGGGTACAATTGATCCCATCACCCAGGAACTGAGAATAGTATCCAATAGGTAGTTTTTCAGTCCTTTCCCCCTCCTTTCTTCTCCCCTTTAGTAATCCCCAGTGTTCATCACTGCCACGTTTATGTTTATGTGTACCCTATGTTTAGCTCCCACTTATAAGTCAGAACATGTTGTATTTGGTTTTCTGTTCTTGTGTTAATTCACTTAGGATAATGGCCTCCAGCTGCATCCATACTGCTGCAAAGGACATGATTTCCTTCTTTTTCATGGCTGCATACTATTCCATAGTGTATAGGTACCATAGTAAATGTCTGTTTCTTTTCCCTGAGTCTTTTGGGGCCCCATATAAAAGGGTCTGCAGGAAAGTTAACCAGCAACAGCATCAGGACTGGGGAAGGACAAAGCTCATGGGGATCTTGGCTA
This sequence comes from Colobus angolensis palliatus, assembly GCF_000951035.1. Lineage (NCBI taxonomy): Eukaryota > Metazoa > Chordata > Mammalia > Primates > Cercopithecidae > Colobus > Colobus angolensis. The sequence continues at coordinate 70,525 of NW_012115855.1, read as the reverse complement.
GGGGAAGTTCTGGAAGCCCCACCTTCAGTTGGGCTGGGGGCTCAGGCTGAAAGAGAAAAATGGAGTTAATCTTGGAAGTCTTGGAGGTGGAGAGGACAAGACATTGCTAGATCACTGTAAGAAGGTGACAAATGATTGTCCTGGCTCAGCATGTTTTGTGCCAGGGTTATGTTCTGAGATATAGGAGAGTTAACTAAACTGGGACTGTGGATTAGTTATCTATTGCTTTGTAAACAATTACTCCCAAAACTTAGTGACTTAAAACAACAAACATTTATTATCTCACATGTTTCTGAGGATCAGGATTCTGGGAGCAGCTTAGCTCCCAGAATCTGTCACGAGGTTGCAGGCAAGCTATTGACTGGGGCTGCAGTTTTGTAAGACTTGTAAGAGCTGGAGGTAGATGGGCCTCCTGGCTCATTTATGTGGCTACTGGCAGGAGGCTTTCGTCCCTCACCACATGGGCTTCTTCACCACATGACCCTCTCTACCACACGGGCCTCTCCACCACACGGGCCTCTCCACCACATAAGCCTCTCCACCACACGGGCCTCTCCACCACACAGGCCTCTCCACCACACGAGCCTCTCCAGCACACGGGCCTCTCCACCACACGGGCCTCTCCACCACATAAGCCTCTCCACCACATGGGCCTCTCCACCACATAAGCCTCTCCGCCACACGGGCCTCTCCGCCACACTGGCCTCTCCGCCACATGGGCCTCTCCACCA
>NW_012115855.1:47109-69668 GCF_000951035.1 Colobus angolensis palliatus | reverse complement strand
CAAACCGCTCCGCCACATAAGCCTCTCCGCCACACGGGCCTCTCCACCACACGGGCCTCTCCACCACATAAGCCTCTCCGCCACACGGGCCTCTCCGCCACACGGGCCTCTCCGCCACACAAACCGCTCCGCCACATAAGCCTCTCCACCACACGGGCCTCTCCACCACACGAGCCTCTCCACCACACGGGTCTCTCCACCACACGGGCCTCTCCACCACACGAACCTCTCCACCACATAAGCCTCTCCACCACATAAGCCTCTCCACCACACAGGCCTCTCCACCACATAAGCCTCCCCACCACACGGGCCTCTCCACCACATAAGCCTCTCCACCACACGGGTCTCTCCACCACACAGGCCTCTCCACCACACAAACCTCTCCACCACACAAGCCTCTCCACCACATAAGCCTCTCCACCACATGGGCCTCTCTACCACATGAGCCTCTCTACCACACGGGTCTCTCCACCACATGGGCCTCTCCACCACACGAACCTCTCCACCACACGAACCTCTCCACCACACGAAAAGCCTCTCCACCAGACGGGCCTCTCCATCACACGGGCCTCTCCACCACATAAGCCTCTCCACCACACTGGCCTCTCCACCACATAAGCCTCTCTACCACATGAACCTCTCTGCCACACGGGCCAAGCCTCTCCACCAGACGGGCCTCTCCATCACACGGGCCTCTCCACCACATAAGCCTCTCCACCACACTGGCCTCTCCACCACATAAGCCTCTCTACCACATGAACCTCTCTGCCACACGGGCCTCTCCACCACATAAGCCTCTCTACCACATGGCTTCTGAGGGAGGAAGAGAAAGAGAGGGAGAGAGAGAGAGGAGACCAAGATGGAAACTGCTGCCTTTATAACCTAATATTGGAAGTGGCGCATCATCACTTCTCTCAAATACTGTTGATCACTCCCATCAAATACAGTGCTACATGGCGGGGGACAGCCAAGTCCCAGAAAGGGGGGCTCACTGGAGGCCAGCTACCACAGACTGGGTGTCTCTTGTTGATTCAATCTCTTATTCAAAAAATGGGTGGGGGTGGTGGCTCATGCATATAATCCCAGCACTTTGGGAAGTCGAGGGGCAGGGTAGGGGGGGATAGCACTTGGGGTCAGCAGTTCTAGACCAGCCTCTTCAACATGGCAAAACCCCATCTCTACAAATTATACAAAAATGAGCCGGGCTTGGTGGCGCACAACTGTAATCCCACCAGCTCCTCGGTGACGTTCCTGCATCCCACACTCAGCCCACTCAGGTCCTGCCCTCTCTGGAACATTCTCCCCAGGCATTTCCATGTCCCGCATCTTAGCTCAACTAAGACTACACGGAGTGGACTTTCCTGGCAGTCCTCTTGGGAGGTCCTTCTCTCCTTATGTCCTTTATCCCAAAGGCTGTTTACTTTCTCTCCATACCCCTTGTTCACCTTACTTGGTGTCCCAGGAGCCTGACTTCTAGGTACGTTCCCCCAGGATCCAGGATGATGGGAGCATCTAGAGCCCAACCTTTTTGGCACCAGGAACCAGTTTCATGGAGGACAATTTTTTTCATGGACTGGGATGGGGGTGGGAATGGTTTTAGGATGATTCAAGTGCATCACATTTATGGTGCACTTTATTTCTATTATTATTACATTGTAATATATAATGAAATAATTACACAACTCATCATATTGTCGAATCAGTGGGAGCCCTTCACTTGTTTTCCTGCAACTAGACAGTCTCACCTTCAGGTGATGGGAGACAGTGACAGATCATTAGGCATTAGATTTTCATCAGAAGCTCGCAACCTAGATCCCTTGCATGCACAGTTCACAATAGGGTTTGTGCTCCTATGAGAATCTAATGCTGCCACTGATGTGACAGGAGGTGGAGCCCAGGCATTCACCTTCTGCTGTGCAGCCTGGTTCCTAACAGTCCACAGATCGGTAGTGGTCTGTGGTCTAGGGGTTGGGGACCCCTGGTCTAGAGTCATTTGTATCCATTAGGACAGAGCTCTCAAATCTCAGATGTTCTTGAGCTACTGTCATGATTTTTATCATTTGCATTATACAATCTCTTCTATTATTATTTTTAATTCCTGTGTTTCATATGCTAGTTTTATTTTTGTCTAATGTACAAGTACTCTTATACTATTAAAATTAGCAGCACAGGCTGGGTGTGGTGGCTCATGCCTGTAATCCCAGCACTTTGGGAGGCCGAGGCAGAAGGATCACTTGAGGCCAGAAGTTCGAGACCAGCCTGGGCAACACAGTGAGGCCTCATCGCTATTAAAAAAAAGAAAAAAAGGCAGCATTAATTTGTGAAAAGACTCAAATCATTTTTGGAGCCTTGTTTTGGGAAATCCTGCACCATAACTTAATGTTCTTTTCTATCTTAGGGGTGATGTAGACTGATTATTTGCAGTCACTTTTAGCAAAGAATCCTTGTTGTTCACTGGAATCATTTGCAGAAGAAGTAGGGGAGGCTCTGCTGGGAAAGGAGTGTGGGGACACCCATCCTCACTGGCTCAGAACTGAGGGGTTTCCTGGGACGTGGGACTATCGGTGTTAAAACTGGAGAGTTCTGGACAATCCCGGATATTTGGTGACCCTGGAGAGCAAGTTGGAGGATTAGAGTCCAGCCCACCTGGTTTCCAAGCCCTCACCATGTGGCAGATGTGAGGATGCTTCCTTGGATCCGGGGGTCTGAATGAAGGGGGTCTGTGTCAGGAAAGCAGAAGCTGTAGCTGGAGGTCAGTGTGGATGACCTCTGCCTGGGCAGCTTCCAGGGCTGCAGAGGCCAGAAAGCTGAAACCTACATTTCCCAGGCTCCTGGATGTGTAGGAGTTGAGGCCCCTACTTCAGTTAATGCCTCCGGCCGGTGGCACAGTGGAAAGGGTTGGGTTTTCTGCATCAGCGTTCTAGGGCATGGCCATTCAGTTTGTGGGTTTGTTCCAGGGATTTGGGGGCTGATCGGGGGAAAATCTGACCACGAAGTGGCAGTAGCACACACTCACTTCACTGGGCAGTACTTTGACAGGTTTGCGAGCAGGGAAAGTCCCTCACAGCAAAAGCCAGGGAGGGCAAGGGAACTCTGGGGACAGGGTTTTGTGTGATGAAGTGATGTTGCTTAGCAATATAACCTGCCAGGGAGTCTCTGGGTGAGGGTGTTCCCAAGGGCAGAGAAATTTTGGGGGCCCTATAATGACAAGGCTTTCTATCTTATGCATGAGTAAGAGCTGCCACAGGAGGTTTTGCAGGGTAGGCAAAGCAGGCAGGCTCTAAATGGCTAAAAATATCTTTGGGTTATTTTAAAAATAATTGCGTATGTAAAAATTTGAGTTTGACACCGGTGGACTTTCGAGGTAACGGGGCTCAGTTTGCTGTGAAGAAAGAAATGGGCCAGGCACAGTGGCTCACGTTTGTAATCCCAACACTTTGGGAGGCTGAGGCAGGCAAATCACCTGAGGTCAGGAGTTTGAGACTAGCCTGGCCAACATGGTGAAACCCTGTTTCTACTAAACATACAAAAATTAGCAAGGTGTGGTGGCATGTGCCTGTAGTTCCAGCTACTTGGGATGCTGAGGCAGGAAAATTGCTTGAACCCTGGAGGCGGAGGTTGCAGTAAGCCAAGTATACCACTGCACTCCAGTCTAGGTGACAGAGTGAGGCTCTGTCTGAAGGGGGGGAAAAAAAAAGAAGGAGGAGGAGGAGGAGGAGGAGGAAGAGGAGGAGGGAGGGAGGGACAGCCCAGGGACCAATACTCAGAGGCTATCTTTGGCTCCTCTGTGTAACAGTGGGGTGGAGGTGCATTTTGGAAGCAGCTGCTTCTTGACCCCTGGTGTGTCCTTCAACTCAGCAGTTCCTACCCCTGCTCCCCCAACCCCACAGCCCATTTCTCTGGGGTTGCCTGGTTATGTGGTTTATTTATGTCCTGGCAGATCAGTTCTGGGGTCCTATTCTGGGTGTCACTTCTGAGGACCTAGACTACAGCCTGCACCCCTGCACTTCTCATGATTTTGGTGGGACCCTAGTCCCCTGTATTTAATCCTTTTCTGCCTAACATGGCTAGTGTGGTTCCTGGCATCTGGAACTAAACCCTCCTAAGACAAATAATAGCTGACATCTGGTTTTGGTGCCAGGGAGACAGTGGCCAGCACCGGGGGCTCTGGAGGGCTCTGCTTAGCTCCAGCCATGTAGGCTTGGCCAATGTCTAGAGTTTCGGTGAAAGAGATTCTTATGTAAGATAATTTGAGTCTTGGCTGTTGGCTCATTTAACAAAAACAAAAACAAAGGAGAGAGGGCCAAATGAAACATGTCTGTTGGTGAGGACACTAATCTGCAAGGGCAGCTATAACACAGTACGCTAGACAAGGCGCTTTGACAGCAGAAACGGATTGTCCTGCAGTTCTGGAGTCCAGGAGTCCGAAATCAATGTGGCAGCAGGATTAGTTCCTTTTGAGGACTGTGAGGGAAGGCTGAGTTCCAGGCCTCTCTTCTTGGCTTATAGATTGGCTTGTAGATGGGCCATCTTCTCCTTGCATCTTTCCTCTATGTGTGTTTCTGTGCTCAAATTTCCTTTTTTTTTAAATGAGGACACTGGTCATATTTGATGAGGGCCCACTCGAATCACCTCATTTTACTTTTTTTTTTTTTGACAGAGTCTCACTCTGTTGCCCACGCTGGAGTGCAGCGGCACCATCTTGGCTCACTGCGCCTTTGCCTCCCAGGTTCAAATGATTCTCCAGCCTCAGCCTTCTGAGTAGCTGGGATTACAGGTGCACACCACCACACCTAGCGAATTTCTTTTTTTGTATTTTTAGTAGAGACGGGCTTTCACCACGTTGGCCAGGCTGGTCTCTAACTCCTAACCTCAAGTGATCCACCTTCCTCAGCCTCCCAAAGTGCTATAATTATAGGCACGAGCCACCATGCCTGGCCTTCATTTTACTTTGATTACCTCTGCAAAGAAGGGCACATTCTGAGATACTGGAGCAAGAAAGGAATTTTGAAAGGGACACAGTTCAACCCAGGACAGTGAGACGCATGGAATGGGCTCCAGGTCATGGCTGCTGGAGTATCCAGGGCTAATGACCAGCTAAAGGAAAGAAGGGCTGAAGAAGAGCAGATTTGCACAGGCCTGGGCACCCTCCCATTTAGGAAGCCTGCCCCAGAGGTCCCTGTGTGAGAGCCAGCTTTGAAATGCACCTTCCCCGGCTGGGTGCAGTGGCTCACTCCTGTAATCTCACTCTGGGAGGCCAAGGCGGGCAGACCATGAGGTCAAGAGTTCGAGATCAGCCTGGCCAACATAGTGAAAGCCTGTCTCTACTAAAAATACAAAAATTAGCCGGGCATGGCGGCACATGCCTGTAGTCCCAGTTACTTGGGAGGTTGAGGCAGAAGAATCGCTTGAACCTGGGATGCAGAAGTTGTGGTGAGTCAAGATTGTGCCACTGCACTCCAGTCTGGGCAACAGAGTGAAACTCAATCTAAAAAAAAGAAAGAAAGAAACGCACCTTCCTGGCCCAGGCCAAGGACTGTGTTGTGTGACGATGTGTGAACCAGAAAACACCCATTGGCATACCAGCAACACACCTCACAGACCTGAGACCGTCCTCTCCTCCTATAAGTCAGTCAGCAAGTTTCAGGATCAGAGCAACCAGGCAGGTGACAGGTCAGCGATGTCCCCTCTGCATAGTCTGCAGGATGCCCGGGGCAGATTAGCTGGGCAGGGAGATCACAGAGCAACCAGGCCCTGAACTGCTCCAGTGAGGAGGCAGAACTTTTCCTCCCTGCCCTTTTCAAACTTGCTGTGGTGGATTCCTTTTTTTAGTCAAAGGAAGACTGATGATTTCATTATTTGTGTCACTCAGCAATAAATCTCGGAGTTGCAGCTAAAGTGAACTCCTTCTCCATGCTGCATCTTCCGCTCTGTTATTCATCATGTTTAATCATTCGCTTACCTCGGGCCACTGCCGGCCTTGGGGAGGGCAGGGTACTATGTACTTGGGACAGTTTTACACTTTAGAGGCTGAGGGGAGGGGACTGCATTAGAAAGAGACAGGGCTGGGGTGGGAGGGTCATGGCTCAAGGAGCCAGTGAAGCTTCAACAGAGGCAACAGAATGACCAATGAAAGCAAGTGACAGCAAAACCCTCCTGGGACCTCAAAGCCTGGCCCTGTTTGCCAAGAAAATCTCTCATAAAAGGGGTCCGCCAAAAAGAAAAGGAGAGAAATGACTGAAGGGTTCTCTGCAGAGGGAAAGTTGAAGAATTTAATTCGAAATGAAATGTGCTCTTGTTTGTGTACAATTAACTTTCTCCCCAAATGAAAGGTTTTGTCTATCACATGAGTGTTTCAATAGCAACCGCATAATTAAAGTAGCCTGTGCCTCTTCAGTTTCGGAAGCAGCCATTTGTGTTAACATGCTGGGGAAGCACACATTGCTTGGACTGGTTCCTGGGTCTAAGAAGGTAGACAACAAAACAAAACACAGAGAGAAAGGAAGAAAACACCTCCAAATAGAGCCTTGGCTCCCGCGGGGATGGCATCATCCAGAAAATGTGAGCAGGACCTTCTCTGAGAACCAAGAGGCCTGGGCTTCCTGACATGGGAGAAAGAGAACTTAGACAGTTTCCAGAAACTCTAAAAATGGAGTCACCAATTCAAATGCCCACGGGGATCAGGTAGGAGGTATATGTTCAGGAAGGGGTTGGCTGTAGTTTTTCAACACAAGTGTGTTTTGTTTGCATAGCAATATATGGGTGTAAATACTTCAGTTCCACAAAGGAATATGCACTCAGTTTTCCTGAAATTTACGGCTCTCTTAATTTAACTTTTGTGTTTTTTTTTTTTTTTACTTTTAATAAAGAGATGGTGTATTACTTTTCTACTGCTAGTTAACCAATTGCCACAAATTTAGGGGCTTAACACAGCAACCGTGTCTTATCTTACAGGTTTTCCAACATGATGTGGCTGGGTTTTCCTCTGAGGGTCTGACCAGGCTAACATCAAGGTATCCACCAGGCTTTGGTTCTTATCTGAGACTCAGGTCCTCTTTCAAGTTCACTGGTTGTTGGTAGAATTCATTTGATTCTCATGTTTTCCATGTGGTCGTCCCTGGGTTCAAGCTATTGATAGTGTGTGGAGCCCTTCTCATGCCTTGCATCTCTCTGCCTTCCTTTTTGGCTTTTAAGTGTTCATGTAATTGTCTTGAGCCCACCTGGAGAATCCCGGATAATATTCCTATTTTAAGATCAGCTGATTATTCAATCTTAATTACATCTACAGAGTCCCCTTCACTCTAAAATGTAACATAATAATGAAAGTTGCATCTGGTGGTGGAGGTTATGGAGACCAACTCAGTGTTGAGAAGTGAAAAATCTGGTTAAAAAGGGATAAGAGACCTGAACAGACATTTCACCAAAGAAAATGTATGAGTGGCAGCTGAGCACATGAAAAGATGCTCAACGTCTTTGTTGATGCAAAGTAAAATCATCATCATGTGATGCCATGATACACCCAGTAGAATCGCTGAAGAGAGAGACTGACAAGACCAAGTGTTGACAAACATTTGGAACTGACAGAACACTCCTGTTATTGGTGGTAGTTCGAATGGTATCACCACTTTGTAAAAACAGTTCACAGTTTCTTCTAAAGTTGAACACACACATCACTGACCCAGTGATCTCACTCCTAAATATTTATCCAAAAGAAATGAAAACATATGTCCACACATAATAGCTTTATTCATCATGAAACAACACAAATCTGCACATCTCCCAGTGAATGGGTAAACACACCAGTGTATGTAGTTACAATGGAATATAATACTACTCAACAGCAATAGAACAAAAAAATGATTTACTGATAAAAGCAGCAGGGATGGAGTGCAAAAGTATCACGCAGCCAGTCCCAGGGTACTGTGGCTGGCTGTAGTCCCAGGTCCTATAGTCCCAGGTCCGTGCCCCACACCAGGTCTCATGCCTGCCCACCATGGAGCCTGACCCCAGTGGCCCTGCTGCCTCTGGCCTCACTGCCATCCCTGAGGGCTGGTTCTGCCAGACATGCAGCCTGTGGTCCAGGCAGGCCTCGTCTCTGCTCCACAACCAGTGCTCACACTACCAGAACATCCTTGTCTTCTGCAGTAAAACCTACAGCAATATGCTGGTGTTAGATGATGTCATCCCAGGCAGAGTGGGGTGAGTTCTCCTACCAGGAGATGATACCCAACCTGCCTCTCTGCAGCCACCCCAACCCATGAAAGGTGCTGATCATCAGGGGCAGAGATCTGTGTCTTGCATGAGGTGGGGAAGCACCTCTCCATGGAGTCTGTGGTCCAGTGTGACATTGACAAGGATGTCATCCAAGCCTCTAAGGAGTTCCTGCCAGGCATGGACAATTGCTACTCTAGTTCAAAGTTGACCCTTCATGTGGGTGATGGTTTTGAGTTCATGCAACAGAACCAGGATGCCTTCGATATTGTCACTGACTTCTCAGACCACATGGGCCCGGCTGAAAGCCTCTTCAAGGAAGCCTATTATCAGCAGATGAAGGTGGCCCTCACAGAGGATGGAATTCTCTGCTGCCAGGGAGAGCACCAGTGGCTGCAGTGCACCTTATAAGGAGATGCGGCAGTTCCGTCAGTTACCATGGTGGGTTACACCGACTGCATGGTCCCCATCCACCCCTGTGGCCAGACTGGCTTCATGCTGTGCAGAGAACATGAGCACCCATGTCCCTGGGAGCCTGTGCAGCATCCAACACAGCAGCAGGTGGAGCAGATGCAGCTGAAATACCATAGCCCAGATGCACACCGCACAGCCTTCGTGCCACCTGAGTTTGCCTGCAAGGCCTTGAATGATGGGAGCTGAGCCCCACTGCCACCACCACCACCACCTGGGACCTTGGACCAGGGAGTCTCCAGGGTGCCTTGGTGCCTCCAGCCCTGGGCCAGACCTTCCACCGGTTCTCACTGATCAACCAAGTGTTATAAGCCCCATAATGCTGCCCAACCTGCCCTGCTGGGTGAACTGTCTGTCTGTGTGTCTGTGTCTTTCTGTGTGGCATTCAACCTTCAAGCCTATACAAGCTGTGCACAGCACTGTCTCTCTCACTTGTTACCCTCCTCACTCACTATACACATGTACTTACAACAGCAACAACAACAACAACAACAACACATAGTATGTTTAGGATGAAGCCTGGCACAATGTAGATTCCATTTGCATGCAATTCTAGAAAATTCAAAACAAAAGTGAAAAAGCGTAGTGGTTGCCAGGGGCTGATAGTGGAGAGAAGAGATTGACTGCTAAGGTACAGGAGTGAACTTTTTTGGGATGAGGGAACATTCTGGATTACGATTGTTATGGTGGCTATTTATATAACTGCATACAATTGTCAAAACTCAACAAAATATTCACTTAAAATTGGTGGCTTTTATTGTATGAAATTATATCCTTGTAGAACCGACATTATAGAATTACTATAATGGAAAAATCAGTGCTCCCTGCCAAAATTTCAGGCAACTGTAAAAAAAAAATACAAAAATGTGACTGGGTGCGATGGCTCACTCCTGTAATCCCAGCACTTTGTGAGGCTGAGGCGTGTGGATCTCTTTGAGCTCAGGAGTTAGAAACTAGTTTGGTCAACATGTTAAAACCTCATCTCTACAAAAAATACAAAAATCAACTGGGCATAGTGGCTTGTACCTATGGTTGCAGCTACTTGGGAGGTTAAGACTGGATGATCACTTGAGCAGAAGTTGAAGTGAGCTGAGATTGCACCACTGTACTCCAGCCTGGGCGACAGAGTGAGACCCTGTAACACACACACACACACACACACGAAATACATATATGTGCCAGGCGCAATGGCTCATGCCTGTAATCCCAGCACTTTGAGAGGCCGAGGTGGGCAGATCACCTCAGGTCAGGAGTTTGAGACCAGCCTGGCCAACAAGGCGAAACCCCGTCTCTATTAAAAATACAAAAATTAGCAGGACATGGGGGCACACACCTGTAGTTCCAGCTACTCTGGAGGCTGAGGCAGGAGAATCGCTTGAACCTAGGAGGTGGAGGTTGCAGTGAGCCAAGATTGTGACACTGCACTCCAGCTTGGGTGACAAAGCAAGACTCCATCTCCAAAAAGGAAGAAAGAAAGAAATACATATATTAAAAAGTATATGTAAGTATATAAGTAAATGAAAATAAAACAGACATCCCGGTGTTGTGTGTGCCTACCTGCACCCCCTAAACCCACACTGTGGCTTACTAGGCACTAGATTCCAGCTGTGGGTTACATCTGGAGAGCCCCTTATTGCTCCCCATAGATGACCAAAGCTGTATAGATGATTGTGACTATGAAGACATGTTTATGCATTGTGGAATCAGCTTAATATGTGAAATGGTAGATATTATTCAAGGGTGCTAGTTTAAGCCAACAATCAGAGGTTTGTTCAGTGAGAAGTGATTCTACACATGGTCTGTCAAATAGGACCACACTTTTTGCCTCCAGGACTTTGCACATACTGTTCCCTCTGCTGGGACTGATGTTCCTGTGGTTCTGTGACCAACCACTTTCTTGTCTGCCTTGGGATTTTGGCATAAAGTCATCTCAGAAAGGCCCTCACTGACCACCAACCACGCTAATGCAGCCTCCGCCCCAATTACTCTCTGACTCAAAGCCATGCTCATTTCTTTCAAAATCTTTTTTTAACTAGCTCGTTTATTGATTTAACTTTTGTTTTCAGAGACAGGGTCTCACTCTCTTTCCCAGGCTGGAGTACAGTGGTACGATCATAGCTTATTGCATTCCTGGCCTTAAATAAGGGATCCTCTCACCTCAGCCTCCAGAGTAGTTAGAACTACAAACGTGGTTTTTTTTTTTTAATCTAAAATTTTTTAATATATAATTTTTTAAATTTATTTTTTGTGGAGATGGGGATCTTGCTATGTTGCCCAGACCGGCCTGGAACTCCTGGCCTCAAACTCTCTTCCTACTTTGATTTCTGAAAGCACTGGGATTACAGGTGTGAGCCACTGTGTCCAGCCACTGATTTAAATACTTGAATGTAGATTTTCTTCCCAACCAGACCGCAAACCCCATGAGATTGAAGCCAGGTCTGGACTGTCCAGTGTGGTTTCTCTACAGCCTTGAGTGGGGGCAGCCACAAAGCAGACTGGATTAGTTTTCCATTGCAACATAATAAATTGCCATGAATTTGGCAGCTTAAAGCAATGTGCTTTTATGATCTCACAGTTTCTGTGGATGAGAAGTCTGGGCATAGCTTAGCCAGGCTCTCTGATCAAGGTCTCAAAGGTGGCAATCAGAGTATTGGCTGGGGCTGGGGTCTCATTTGAGTCTTGGCTCCCCTCCCATGCTCCTGTGTCGTTGAAAGAATTCATTTCCTTGTAGATATAGAACTCACAGCAGCTTGCTTCTTCAAGGACAGTGGGAGAGCATGTCTCTGGCTTCAAATCTCTTCCTTCAAAAGCCTGAGATTCTCTTTTAAAGAGCTCACTTAATTAGGTCAGGCTCAACTAAGATAATCCCCCTTTGGATGAACTCAGGGTCAACTGGTTAGGGACCTTAACTGCATCTGCAAAGTTCATCTCTGCCACATAATATAATCTAATCACAAGAGTGAAATCCCATCCTACCAGCAAGTCCTACCTACATGCAAAGAGAGGGTGTTACACAGGGTGTGTTTGCGTGGGGATGGAGATCTTGTGGGCCATCTAGAAAATTCTGACTACAACATTGGCTCTCAGTACATTTATTGAATGAATAAAACACCTGCCCTTCCAAATGCCTTCCTTGATTTAAGATATTTCCTTTGCCAGGAGTTCTTTCCATCTTGCTGCCAACTTTACTTGTCAAAATCTCATTTATCCTCTGGCTCAGATTTGCTTCTCATTCATGACTTCCTCACTGTTTCAGGCAGGCAAAGGTTAGGATTTACCTTCCTCACTACATATGTGAGGCCAGATGCTTTTTTAGTTGTAACATTCTTACGTAGAGATACACATATACATTTACATAAAAGAGATCACATGGTTCCTGTTGACAACTGTGGAGACTTTTTCTTCTCTGCCCTTCCCCTTCCATCTGTCCCTCCATTTCCAAATACAACTTGTATTTAAAAAAAAAAACAACATATCTTTCCATGTTTTCCTTTGTATTCATATAATCCCATAACCCTACAAAGCTCATTTCTCTCTCTCTCTCTCTCTCTCACACACACACACATAAAAGGAACTTTTTTTAAGGGAGAATGAGTCATTGTTTTAGAAAAATGTTATCATATGATATACATTTTTCTTCATCTTGATTTTCTCACTCAATATCTCATAGAAATATCTTGGAGTCATCTTGCATAGCTCCAAATTAAAGTTAGTTCCTTACAACAGATGTGCATTATGTCATGGAGTGAATATACTCGCAAAGTACTCAGCCATTCCCCTGGTAATAGGAATTTGTTTTGCTTTTGGTTCTGCATCACTATGAACAATGCTGCAGTAAATATCTTTGTACATTTTGGTAAAAATAGAATGAATCTTCAATGGTTCAAGAACTGGGTATATGCACTTTTAACAATTTTACTAAATGCTGCCAGATTGCCTTCAGAAGAGATTGCATATTCCACGTTTCTACTAGACTGTTGGAGAGTACATTTTCCCCACAGCCCGGCTGCAATGGCATTTATGGCACTTTTAAATTTTTGCCAGTGCGCTAGGCATAAAGCCATAACTCAGAGTTGAATATGAAATTTCTTGAATACTGAGGAATTCAAACATCTTTTCTTTTCCTTACTTGTTTTCCTTTACTTTCTTCTTTTTTTGCTTTTTGTTCCTTCCTCTCTCCTTCCCTCCCATCTTTCCTTATTTTTCTTTTTTAAACATTGAGATTTGCTCTTCTCAGAATGGTCTCTTTACAACCTTTGCCTCTTTCTGGTTAGTTTGTAAGAGTTCTCTGTATATAATAGAAATTAACCCTTTATTTATCATTTACCTTACAATAATTTACAGATTTATGGTGTATATGTATATTTCATTTACATAATCTTGCCAGACAAAATTTTAATATTCAAATATGCTAATTTTAAAAAATTTCTTCAAGATTTCCATTCTTGGTTTGTAAGATGTCCCTAACCTTTAGATTATATCTGTAGTATCCTAGATTTTCTTGCAAAATTTTAATTTTACTTTGTATAATGAAGTCTTCAACTCATTAGAATTTAACTTCATAGAAGACATGAGATAGGGAGGCATTTTAATTTTAACCTTAATTTTATTGCAGATGGAAAACCAGTTGTTCTGGCATCATTTGCTAAAGAAGTCACCCTTTTCCTTTTCGAGTGAATTGCTGTCTTAAGTTACCTGGTGGTTTCTTGGGAGCTCAGCCAGCATCGTGAATGTTGGGTATGTTTTGTTTTCTCTCTAGCCAGCTTGAGTGAACAGAGCATCCTAGGGTGTCTCTGCTTTCTTGGTTTACCCATTCATTTAACATTAGTTGGCATCTATTATGTCCTAGGCTGAAAAACATGCCCATTCTACGTCCTCTTGGTCTTTTTGGTTGAATACGAGATATAAGAAAAGTACAGGTCTTTGTCAACCAAGGAAAATAGTCCCTTAAAGTCAATTTACTGAAGACAGAGAGTCCAGATTTCAAAACAAAGAGTGGAAAACGTCACTGAGACTTTATCTTGAATAGTCGAATGAAAAGTTTTAGAGGAAGCATATTTCTTTTTTTTTTTTTTTTTTTTTGATACTGAGTCTCACTCTGTCGCCCAGGCTGGAGGGCAGTGGAGCAATCTCGGCTCACTGCAACCTCCACCTCCTGGGTTCAAGCAATTCTCCTGCCTCAGCCTCCTGAGTAGCTGGGACCACAGGCACCCGCCACAACGTCCGACTAATTTTTTTTGTATTTTTAGTAGAGACAGGGTTTCACCGTGTTAGCCAGGATAGTCTGGATCTCCTGACCTCGTGATCTTCCTGTCTTGGCCTCCCAAAGTGCTGGGATTACAGGCGTGAGCCACCACGCCCGGCCTATTTTCTTATATTTGACAAAATTGATGCTTTAATTGCAATGAAGGAGGCATTGATTTGGGCGTATCATTTTCCTATAAATCCCCTGCACTTCGTGTTTAATGTTCACAGTTCTATAAAAGAAATTCAGCTTTGCAAAATATTTCAGAGCTCATTCATTCCCCCGAAGGACTCAATTCTTTTGTACACAAATAATTCTCCTTTTAAGTACCCATCAGGTAGTGTGTCATTAACTGGTCTAATTGCCATGTCTTCATGTGCCCATGGCTTCATGAGCTGTTCTCACCAATTTCACTTCCATGAAATTCACAAAATCCCGTACTCTTTGCAGGATTTGCATTTCCACTTGGCACTGGTTTTCATTTACTTGCATTATGTGCACAGATGTTTTCGTGTCACCCTCAGGAAGGCTGCCTCCGAGGACCTGTTGGGGTTGACACAGGGGAGACAAGTGCAGGTGTGACTGCAGGTGTGGATTTTGGAGATGAATGTTATAAGTGGTCAGTTCATTAGTGAACTCTTTTGGATTGTGATGGCTTCATCTCTCTACACAACTTTGTAATAACTGTGGGGACTCCATTCATAAAGATTTGGACCATGTGAATTCCTTTATACAAAAAACTATAATCTACAAAATGGGAGAGTAATATCGCTGGAACACTCTGGGAGTTCTGAGAGGGGAGATGTTACAGCTGGGTGGGAGGCTCATGGGGAACTGGTGACATGGGTTTGCAGGAGTGGCAGGAGTCAGCTAAGTGGTTCTTGTGGGATGAGTTGGCTTTGGCTGTGCAGAGGGCATTCCAGCTAAAGGGACCAGCATGAGCAGATGCAGAGAGGAAGACATGAAGAGCAACACATGGGTCTCCCTTCAAGGAAGGATTTGCTGCTGGGCTATGGTGGCATATGGTCAGCAGACAACCTCCAGCTGGCAGCTGGAACCACCTCTACCATTGTCAACGTCTCTCCTGGCTCGGCTGGCCCCCATGGAACCACCTCTACCATCGTCAAGAGTTGCAAGTGAGACAGCCACAGCCTGCAGATGCGCCGGGAGGAAGCCAAACGCCATGGGGGCAGCTGTGTCACTGTGACCTTGAAAGGGTCTGTTTGTCCTTGCCCTCCATGGAGGAACCCTGGCCATTAGCTCAAAGTCATGACTCAGAGGCTCAGAAAGGGGGATATGCTGCCTGCTTCACCTCTCCTGGGGACTGCAAGGCAGCCTGAGGGGTCTCTTGCCTCCCTCTTCCCTGCCCCCATCCTCTATTCTTCCCAGGGCAGCTGGAGGGATCTTCCTAAAACACAGATCAGATCCCAGCACTGGGCAGGGGAGGGCACAGTGCCTCGTGCAGGTGGAGACTGAAGGGGGTGCTCACTCCCAGGCTGTACAAGTGCCAGGCACTCACCTCACCTTAGTGCCAGTCCTGTGCTCACCTGTCGCACCTTCCCCGGCTACTCATGGCTCACAGGATAAAATGCAAACTTCTCGCCAGGGCTGCCTGGGCCCGTGAGATCTGGCCCCTGCCCACTTCTCCCCGACCTCTCCTTTCTAGCCCCACTGGCTTCTTTCTGCTGAATGGACAAATCAAGCTGCTCTCTGCCCCAGGGTCTTTGCACCTGCTCTTTTAAAAATAACTCCTGCGGCTGGGCGCCGTGGCTCACGCCTGTAATTCCAGCACTTTGGGAGGCCGAGGTGGGTGGATCACCTGAGGTCAGGAGTTCAAGACCAGCCTGACCAATGTGGTGAAACCCCATCGCTACTAAAAATACACAAATTAGCTGGGCATGGTGGCACATGCATATAATCCCAGCTACTTAGGAGGCTGAGGCAGGAGAATCGTTTGAACCTGGGAGATGGAGGTTGCAGTGAGCCGAGATCATGTCATTGCACTCCAGCCTGGGTGACGGAGTGAGACTCTGTCTTGAAAACAACAACAACAAAAGCTCCTGCTTTGTACTCCTGGCTCCTGTCAAAAGAGCAAATGTCATCACCTCAGAGAGGCCTGCCCTGACCACCCCATTTAAAGTGGGGCCCCCAACCCAGGCACTCTGCATTTTATAACCAGTTTTATTTCTCTTGTAATGACTACTACAGCCTGCAATTTCTTATTTATTGTCCAATTCTTCCCCACTGGGGGTCAGCTCCCTGAGGACAGAGACAGGCTTATGTTATTCATGGCTGTCTCCAGGCCTTGGCACAAACAAATACTTAGATAAATAAAGGAATGGAGGTTCTGTTAAGGTCCTTTGAGTTCTGCAGAGTGAGGGACACTGGACTTGGCAGGGCCACGCCATACCTTGGGTCTACATGGCTCAGAGGTATCCATCACTGATGCCTTGCCCCAGCCACCCTCTATGGACACCAACAAGGAGCTGGCCACTGTGTTCTCTGGGCAGTGCTATGGTTGAAAAATCCCAGCATGGGTCCCTCCTGCTCCATTTCTCCCTCAGCTCTGCTTGGGACCCTGGGAGGCTGAGCTCTATAAATGGTGCAGTTGGCACATCCCTGCTCTCTGGCTTCTGGCTGGGAGGCTGCAGCATGGGAGGTGTAGGAAGTCAGTGCATTTATTCTCCCTCCCGCACGCAGTAGCTCCCCAGTCAGTAGCCTTCGTGTCTCTGCGTGTGGATGCAGCTCCTGCTGGGGACACCTCCTGGCTCTAGTGTCTCCCCAGTTCTGAGTTCACCTCTCCCTCCTCTTGCCCCATCAAGTCTAGGGAAAGTAAGGGCTCCTTTTGCTACCAGTTCCTGGGTGCAGCATCATTTCTTTGCTCCCTTTGCCCACCTGCCTCTGAAAATAGTGCTTTCAATCAACTCTCCCAGCTGCCCCAATGCGCATCCTAATTTACTTCATTCAGGGACCTGTATCCTGTGTCAGGCTGGCCAGGACAGCATGTCTCCCTTCTAGCACCTCCCCTGGAAGCAGGCAGCAGGCTCCGCTCAATGCCTCCTTCCCAAGTGGCTCTGAGAGTCACAATTTCAGGGGAGCTGAGGACACACTCAGTGCAGTTGTCTGACATGAGAACTGTGAGTTTCATGGGACCAGAGGGCGAACAACAGCTTCCTTCTCAATCTCTCATCTGCAGAAACATACACCTCATGACAGCCAGAGCCACTGCGGCGATTGTTTGCTGGGCACCTGCTTTGTGCCACGTGGTGTGACGGTTAAGCACATGGACTTTGGAGTTACTTGCTGAAAGACCCTGAGCTAGTAACAGCACCTTTGTGCCTCAGTTTTCTCATCTATGAAATGGGTGTGCAGGATTAAATGTGTTGATATAGTGTGCTGGGACTAGAGCTTGGCCATGGTACTGACTGGAATACATAATCCACAGTGTAAACCATTATTAGATTGATCCTACCACGCAGTTGTCCTGCTTTGGGCACTCTGTGGCATCTCCTTCAACCTCTACCACGGCTCCCTCCTGCAAGTACTATTATTAGCTCCAGAGAAAACTGAGGCTTCATGACTGTCCTAAGGCCACCCAGAGAGAAGATGATAGGGATGGGATGTGAATTCTGCCCTCCCTCACCTTTCAGTGTGGGCTTCTCATCACGAAACTCAGATTTCCCAACTCTTTCCAAAGACCATGGCCCTGATCTCTGCTGAATCTGCAGAGCCCTTCAGTGATTATTTGCTTAACATGCTTCTTTAAATGGCCTCATTTTAAAATAAAAACACAAACACATGTTTTGGGAAAAGAAAACTTCCTATCCAAAGATACATGGAAAGTGGACATCGCTTCCCTGTAGAGCTAATTGTGCAAATGAAAGTCGAAGAAAGCTGAATCAGTGGAACTTGATTCAAATAGCTTCCCAGGCTTCACATGCCTCGTGCTCACGCTCTCTTTTGAAGTGAGATTAGCAGGTGTTGAAAGGAGTCAAAGCACATTAGCACCATCTGAGACTTTCTGCTGGAGGTAACTGGAGGCTGAGACAGCTGAAAAGGAGACAAGGTCTAGCCATTGAATCAGTCCCTGAACCACCCCAAATCAGAGTAACCCTCCAACTATGTTGTTTATCTGACAGGGTTTGGCTGTGTCCCCATCCAAATCTCATCTTGAATTGTAGCTCCCGCAATTCCCACATGTTGTGGGAGGGACCTGGTGGGAGATCACTGAATCATGGGGGTGGTGTCCCCCATACTGTTCTCCTGGTAGTGAATAAGTCTCATGAGACCTGACGGTTTTACAAAGGGTTTCCCCTTTTGCTTGGTTCTCATCTCCTCGTCTGCCATCATGTAAGACGTGCCTTTCGCATTCCACCATGATTGTGAGGTCCCCAGCCACGTGGAACTATGAGTCCATTAAATCTCTTTTTCTTTATAAATTACCCAGTCTCAGGTATGTCTTTATCAGCAGCGTGAAAACAGACTAATACATTATCAGTGGCCCACATCCCTCCATCGGGAAACACTACGGGATGCTTTGCACTTGAAACTATGAGTGCACCAGCCAGCGTGCACATTCACGTTCCTTCAGAGACACAGAAGTGCAGTGCTAATATTGGGAGAATTCCGATGGGATACCCTACAAATAGCAACTCTCTGAACCCAGAAACCAATCCTAGTAAAAGCTTTGTGGAAGCTTGCAGCCCACTCCAGTCTCTGCTCTGAGCTGTTTGCAGGTGTCAACCCAATTAATATGCACACCCACCCGTCAGTATTTCACCCATTTTATGGATGAAGCAGCAGAGGCACAGAGTTAAAATCACTTTCCCACAATCATATGGGTATGTAAGTGGCAGAGCAGGGGTTCAAACCTAGTCTGGCCTGATTTGGGCAGCTCGACCAGGACCCCCTGGAAGCAGATCTTTGAGCAAGTTCCTAAGAGTCTTCCAGCCTCAGTCTCCTCATTTGCCAGGTGGCCAGGTGCCCTCCGAGGGCCTTTTTGGCCCTGGGCCTGTGATGCCAGGGTACAGGGGGGCTGGGAAGGGCCAAGGCCTGGAGACAGCCATGAATAACATAAGCCTGTCTCTCATTGGGAGCCCTGGGCTGGGTAAAGATGGAGCCCAGGGCACAGTCAGCTGGACTTTGTTCCTGGCTCCCACGTTGGTTTCAGAGCACCCCCCACTCCTGGGCAGCTCTCACCCGCTATCCTCTGGATGGAAGTCAGAGCTCTGGCACCAGAAGCCAGAGAATAACAGGAGCTAATTATTTCATCAGATCAAGTCATCAGTGGGTCAATTTTTGATGAATTCCCCTGGCTCAGACTTCTCCTGACCTCGTGCCAGTCTCTCTCCGGATGCTGAAGAAATCAATTAAAGATGACACAAGGGATTCTGCCTTGTTTTTTTCCTTTTTCTTGGTAAAATATTCAAAGTAGCTAAACCGAGAGAGTACTGGTAAAATATTCAAAGTGGCTGAACTGAGAGAGCACTCAGTGAACCCATGCAGCACCAGCCACCTGCCACTCCATCCCTGCCGTGGACACCACCTCTCCTTCCCACCAGCTCCTTTCCACGTCCCTCTGGCTCCTCCCTTCCATCCTGAATCTTCTCCAGGACCTTGGCAAAGGCTCCCCAGCCCAGGAGACATCTCTGGAAACACCTAACATCCTGAGCATTTAGAAACATCATTTTTACTTCTCAACTTCTCTGCCGATCTGCAGAAAGGAACTAGTCTCAGAGTGACTGATGCCCCCGCCTTCCCAATGCCACACACCACAGCAGTGAACAAAAACCCGGGACCTCATCCAGACCAGTTCAGAGACCCAGATAGGCTGTTTTCCTCTGAGGATCCCCAAATCCAACAAGAGGGGGAGAGAGAAGTTTGGGAATGATCAGGCAGCTGAGGTGGTGGGAGAGGAAGAAGGGGCCAGAGGCAGGAGGAGGCACTGGTCAGACGGGAAACGTCCACAAGAGGCAGGAATAAAGCAAACTGTGGGTGTGCAGATATGTCCCATGTGCTGGGGCCAGAGCCCCATAACAGACCTAGCAGCCTCCCCAGGTGGTCCAGAGGGCCTGATCATTTCTCTCTTCCTTCTTTCACTTTACAAGTATGTATGAAGGGCCTCCTATGAGGCATAGTGTTCAGCGATAGGAGAATCCTGCCTGGATTCCAACAGCCTCCTAACTGGTTTCCCTGCTTCTACCTCGTCCCTTCCATCAAGCAGCCAGACAGATCCTGTTAAAACAAAAGCAAGGGCCTGCCTTCCTCCACTGAACAGCCTTCAAGAACTCCCATCCCATGCAGAGTAAAACCCAAAAAACCTCCAAAGAGGCTACAAGAACCCACCCAACCTGCTCCATCACCTCTCCGACCTTATTGCCTTCCCCTCTCTCCCTTGCACATCTGGCTGCAGTCACACGGTCTCTGTACTGTTCCCCGCACATGCTAGCATGCCCTACCCCGGGGCCCTTGAACTTGCTGCTTCCTCTGCCTGGAGCCTTCATCAGGTTATCTTCATCATCCCTTCTTCCCCCTCTTCAGGTCTTTGCTCGGATTTCACCTTGGCAGGTTAAAACCGAAATGTGTGCCCTCCCCAGTAGCACTTATCACCTCTCACAACTAGCTCCTTTATTTCTTTGTGGGTGTCCTCCAGCAGAATATCAGCCCCATGAAGGTGCAGGTTTTTGTCATTTTGTTCAGATCTATATCCTCAACAGTTAAAACAGTGCTTGGGGCATAGCAGGCATTCAAAATATTTACTGGCTTAACAAAGAATTATCTCCCGCCTCCTGCTAACAACCCCTATTAGTGCTTTGAGGCCACAGGTGTTCTTACTGTATATAAGACCAACACAGGAGACACCCTAGAACAACAGCGATGAAGGCTAGCTAACATGACAGGCCCTGCACGATTCTAAGCACTTTTAGTGTGTGAACTCATGTCACCCTTACAACAACCTTGTGAGCTGGGACGCTCCATTTACAGACAAGGAAGATAAGGCACGGACAAGCTCCAGAACCTGCCCAGTGTCATGCAGCATGGGTGCTAAATACTGTCCCTTTGGTCCTCCCTTCCCATCTTCTCTCCACCCCCAAATCCAATAAGAGAAGGAGAGAGAAGAGTTTGGTAATAATTAGGTAGTTGAGGTGGTGGGAGAGGAAGAAGGGGCTAGAGGCAGAAGGCGGCATTGGTCAGATGGGAAACACTCATGAGAAGTGGGAAGAAAGGAAACTGTGGGTGTGCTGATACGTCCCATGGGCTGGGGCCAGAGCCCCGCAACAGAAATGGGGGCCTCCCCAGGTGGTCCAGAGAGCCTGATCATTTCTCTCTTCCTTCATTTACTTTACAAATATTTATGAAAGGCCTGCTATATGTGAAGCACAGTGTTCAGTGATAGGAGAATCTTGCCCAATTACAACAATAATCCACTCTTCCCTGTCCCCTGGGAGGTTCACTTGGATGTGCCACCTCCAAGTGACAGATAAAGCAAGCAAGCCAGTATTACTATTTGTACACAGACTTTCTGACCCCAGAGCCTACTCTTTTGACACTTATGCTGACTTGGAAAGCAACAAATGACACAAGGGACTGAGGTTAAGTGTGTTGCATAAACAGGAAGAGGAAAGGGGAAACTGCTGACCTGGAGCAGTCAGGGAGGGCTTCCTGGAGGAGTACTTAGCATAAACTGTGAGCAGCCTAATAGGAGCAAAGTTCTGAAGAATCCACAGGATTTGGATAGCCAGTGAAGAGGAGGGTAGAAGACAGGATGCTTCAGGCAGGAGAAACAGTTTGGGTAAAGAGCAGGCAGAGGAAACAGAGGCCCCTGGAGGGGTGGGGAAGTGTGGTACCAAATCTCACAAACCCAGAAGCTGTCTAGACAGGGGATGACACACGCACATCTGTTAAACCTTACACTCCCCTGTGTCTCCCCTTCTTCCTGGCCCCAGGCTTTCTCCAGCCTTCTCCTCTTTGAGGCTGTCAAAGAAAGGACAGAAGCTCCTGTAACCTACGGGCCACAGCTTCTCCCTGTCTCCCTACCTAGGTCCAGGCATCTGGTGGCTCTCCTTGCCTGTTCTTGGAATTCCAAATGGAGGCAGAGAACCAAGCCGGCTTTCAAGAACAGGGCAGGGGACAATAGAAGGGTCATTCAGAGGCGGGACGGAAAGATCAGGTTTCAAGACAAAGGCTCAGGATCTGGAAAGGAAATTAGGGCATAAAGATTGCAGACCAAAAATGCAGGGCTTAGGAACCCAGTTACCTGCCTAACTATTGATGTAACAAGAAATGCCTGAAGGCTCGTGTGTGCCAGGCACAGTTCTTGGCACTGTGGATAAAGCAGTGAAAAGAGAATTCCCTGCCCTCCTGGAAGTGATATTCTAAGTTAACATAGGAAAAGCTGGAGTTGAAAGACTCCAGCTACATGTGAGAATGATCAGAAAAGAGGACTGGAAATAATGGCAAACCACAGGCAAGCTGTGTGAACAGACTGGCCATGGATTAAAGTTAGAGCACAAAGGAAATTTAGAAACAATACATTCAAGTCTTAGGAAGCTGAGCACCAAAATGTTTTGTATGTCAAGTGGGTAGATGTTTGACAGGCCATATAATTCACACCCTCAAATACCTGAGCATC
>NW_012115855.1:44334-46064 GCF_000951035.1 Colobus angolensis palliatus | reverse complement strand
AAAAAAAAAAAAAAAATCTTGGGGGATCCTTTTCTCCCTACCCTTGGTCCACAAAGTTCAAATTAGGCTCCAGTTCTGGAGCTACAAGGCTAGATCCTGGGATCCTAGACCTGGGCCAATCAGAGCCTCCCTACCCCCTGCCTCAGTGATGGGCCAGAGTAATCCAGGTGCTTTGGCCTGACTGGTCAGGAAGAGGCATCCAGTCTTTACAACTGGCTAACTCACTCCATGTAGTTCCAATGTGAGGACCAGGGAAGAAAGCGACACCACCTTGTCTTAAGTGGGGTCGGGAATGAAGCCAACACACAGAACAGAGCAGTGCTGTGAAATGCAACATACTTGGGACTTAACAGCACTGGACACCTGGATCCAGCCAAGCCTGAAAGAGGAAGATTTGGGTTGGGTTCTTTGTTTCAGGCCCAATAAATTCCTCTTCAAGTAGTTTCTGTTTTCTTTGTAGGTCAGTTTCAGGATCAGGAGTGAAATTCCCTTTTTTCAATTAGATCATTCCTAGTTGCTCTTTCTGTCACTTGCAACCAAATGAACCCAAATTGGGGAGCAGACTGGAGACAGACGGCTGACTCAAGTGGCTTCCTGGCTACCTTGTGCCTATGTGAACAGAGGCCTCAGGGCACGGCCTGCCAGCCCACGCTAGGCCGCCTCGGCCTGTGCCCAACTCTCTGCCTTATTGAGGGCCAACTCGTCCATCCTTCTTTGACAACGGATAACAGAAGGTGGTGTGGAAAAGCGGAAGGAACCTGGGTGTGAGAATCACAAATTCTGGACCTGACTTGGCCACCCTGGCTGTGACTTGGGCTCTCCCTGGCCCTCTGTCCCTGAAGCAGGCCCTGCTCTGTCATTCCCACCCCAGTCACGTGCTGCTCTCTTCAGAGCACTTATCATTAACTTATCATAACATATTTACTCTCTGGTCTGATTTTTTTTTTTTTTTTTTTTGAGATGGAGTCTCGCTCTGACATCCAGGCTGGAGTACAGTGGCGCAACCCTAGCTCACTGCAACCTCTACCTCCCAGGTTCAAGTGATTCTCCCACCTCAGCCTCCTGAGTAGGTGGGATTACAGGCACATGCCACCATGCCTGCCTCTTTTTTTTTTTTGAGACAGAGTTTCACGCTGTCGCCCAGCCTGGAGTGCAGTAGTATGATCTCGACTCACTGCAACCTCCACCTCCTGGGTTCAAGTGATTCTCCTGCCTCAGCCTCCTGGGTAGCTAGAACTACAGACAGGTGCCACCATGCCTGGCTTTTGCATTTTTAGTAGAGACGGGGTTTCACCATGTTAGCCAGAATGGTCTTGATCTCCTGACCTCATGATCCGCCCGCCTTGGCCTCCCAAAGTGCTGGGATTACAGGCATGAGCGCCCAGCCATGCCTGCCTAATTTTTGTATATTTTTTTTTTTAGTAGAGATGGGGTTTCACCATGTTGGCCGGGCTGGTCTCAAACTCCTGACCTTAAGTGATCTGCCCACCTTGGCCTCCCAAAGTGTTGGGATTACAGGTGTGAACCACTGCACCTGGCCTGAGTTTTACTTTATAGAGGATCATCCCTCCACCAGAAGCTTGCATGGGCAGGGGCTGTCTGTGCGACGCCATGGTCCCAGCTCCTAGCACAGCTGACGTGCTAATTCTTCCAGGTAGTTAGTCGAGATTTCCTGAGCACCTACTATGCTCCCAGCCCTATTCTCAGTGCTGGGAATCAGGAGAAACAAT
>NW_012115855.1:41570-43484 GCF_000951035.1 Colobus angolensis palliatus | reverse complement strand
TTCTTCCAGGTAGTTAGTCGAGATTTCCTGAGCACCTACTATGCTCCCAGCCCTATTCTCAGTGCTGGGAATCAGGAGAAACAATTCTTCATGGATCAGACACCAAAATAAATTACACAGCATATGAGGCAATGTGTACCAAGGAGATCAAGTCCTAAGGAGGGAAGCTGGAGTGTTAGGGGATGAGGGGGTGTAACTTTAAATAGGGTGGGCAGCAAAGCCCTCTCTGAGAGATGACAATTGGGTGGATCCCTGCAGGAGGGGAAGGAACATGTCTTGTGGATATTTAGGGGAAGAGCATCCTAGGCACAGGGAACAGAAAGTGCAACTGTCCTGAAGTAGGAAGACGCCTGAGGGAGGACCGGAAAGGGGGCAAGCATGGTGGCACGGAGCTGAGTGGGGGGGGGCTGGGGGTTCTAGCCTGTGAGTGATGTGATCTGGTGTAGCTTTTCTTTTTTTTTTGAGACAGAGTCCTGCTCTGTCACCCAGGCTGGAGTGCAGTGGCATGAACATAGCTCACTGCAACCTCATTTCCCAGGCTCAGGCAATCCTTCCACCTCAGCTTCCCAAACAGCTGGGACTGCAGGTGAGGGCAACCATGCCCGACTACTTTTTAAATTTTTGGTAGAGATGAGGGCTCACTATATGTTGCCCACGCTGGTGTTGAACTCCTGGACTCAAACAATCCTCCCACCTCGGCCTCCCAAAGAGCTGGGATTACAAGTGTAAGCCAACATGCCCAGCCCTGATGTAGGTTTTAACAGGATCCTTCTGACTATGTGAGGGGCACAGACTTCAGGGCATGAGGGCAAGCACAGGGAGGCCCCTGAGATGACCAGGTTGGAGCAGGTTAAGGGGAGAGGTGGACAGTCTCTGGGTATTGTTCAGTGAAGGAATGAATAACTGCACGGTGGGAACACTGGAATTGGCTGAATGCTCCAGTTACTAAAAATACTGTGTAACAATTTACCGCAAAACTTAGTGGTGAATTAAAATCCTGCTTTTATTCTCAGAGGCTCCTGATTAGGAACTTGTGCAGGACATGGCAGGAAGGGCTGGTCTCTGCTTTGTAACATCTGAGGCCACCACTGAGAAGGCTCAGCAAGGCCTTGGCTTGTCTGGCAGTTGTTGCTGGCAGTCGGTTGGGGGCTTGGGAGGGGCTGTGGAGTGGGCACCTCCATGTGGCCTCAGTGTGGCTTGGGCTTCCTCACAGCGTGGCAGCCTTGCAGTAGGGTCTGATTTCTCACACAACAGTGAGGGTCCCAGTGATCTTCATCTTTTCTGCTGTCCCATGGTGTCCCTTCCACCAGGGCTACACACGTCTGGCCAGATTCAAGGGCAGGGGACACAGACCCACCTCTCAACAGAGGAGCATCAAGGTCCCACCATGGATGAGTCTGCAAGGTACCACGTGGCCATCCTGGAAAACAGTCGGTCCTGCTGGGTCACAGAGGCTGCCCAGGCCTGGGGCGGCGTGGGCCTCCCCTGTAGTACATCCTCCCTCTTAGGAAGTGAAACCCGATCTGAGTCAGCCTCTGTCCATCCCTGCTGTCAAGGCTGGGCATTTGTGCTCACGCCCATTTCAAAGAATCCCTGAGCCTGGGAAAGTCCTGGGGTGACCTGAAGATTGCCCCAATCCCACTCTTCCTTCTCACATGACCCAAGGGGGTTAAAGCCACGATGCCGGGTCCAGGGGGTTCTGAGCAGGGCAGAAGGGTGAACTGAAGGGCTCGTACTGGGAGCTAGAGTCACAGCAACAACCTCTCCTCCTTATTCTAGAGAACACATCTGTTCAGTTCTACATGCTGGAAACATTTCTTCCCATTTTTTAACCACCCCCAGCTTATTTTTAAGTAGAAGGGAAGCCACCTAACAAACCCAGAAAACCCCACAGAAGAATAAGACCTCATTTGG
>NW_012115855.1:28648-40855 GCF_000951035.1 Colobus angolensis palliatus | reverse complement strand
CATGCATTCCCTTTCTTATTTCAGTAAATTTATTTAGAAAGAAAAGTCTATCTTGGCAGAACCAGCACCCATTGCCATAAACCTGGGTCTCTCAAGCTTGGCACTACTGGCGTGTGGGTGGGGTCATTCGTCGATGGGGTGACTGTGCTGTTCATCACAGGGTGTTCAGCAGCCTTCCTGACCTCTGTCCATGAGATGCAAATAGCACTTACCCCAGTTGTGACAATCAAAATGATATCCAGACACTGCCAAATGTCCCTCTAGGGGGCAACACTGCCCCTAGGTGAGAACCCCTGCCATATTTAGATGGCAACAGTACAAGCAAAGGCAATGACATTGTGGTTACATTCCTGTTTGCCAAGGCCTCTGAGCTTCCCCTTACAGTGGGAGTAGGTCTCCTTGAAGACCACGAAGGAGGAGTTCATGCGATTCCCCCCTTGATGACCCAGAGGCTAGGAGGAGACCAGAAAAGGAAAAGGGAAAAAAGAAAAGTTGAAAGTTTTTACTTTGGAAATGGCATTTCCAATGTAGTCCAGGCCCCACCCCGTCTCTTATCCTAAATCTAGGCCACTTCACTCACTCAGGTCTCCTGCCAGACCCTCCTCCCGCCATGACCTGCTTATGATGAGATCAACACTACTTATGCCCTGCGTGTGGACTGCTAAGATGAAGACTACACCTCGATCCGGTCAATGGGAGCTGGTTGGTGGAGGCCAGCGGTCTGGCACAAGACTTGGCATTGCAAGAAGTCTGGATGTTGTCTGGTGACCTTTGGAGAGAGAGATGTCTACAGTGGCCTTTGTCTAAAGCAGGAACAAAAATGCAAATGCCTACAAGGGTTGGGTAGGAGACCTGAGTGAGTGAAGTGGCCTAGATTTAGGATAAGAGATGGGGTGGAGCCTGGACTACATTGGAAATGCCATTTCCAAAGTAAAAACTTTTTATTTTCAACACTGAGTGGGCTCCATAAAGCCCTGCTGGAGCTTGGCCTGGGAGCTACGTGCAACTCTTCCAAGCTATCCAATCTTTCCTGAGCACCTACTACGTGCCACATGCTAAGAAACAGCAGAGGCCCCAAGGCAGGCCAGGCCTCTGTCCTCACAGAGCTGTGACACCTTGGTGGAAAAGAACATGAATGAATGAAGACGAATTTCAGATCGTCTTAAGAGCTTTGGAGGAAGTTGTCAGGTGATAGGATGGACAGTAAATTGGGAAAGGCCTCTCTGGGATGAGGTGGTGGCATAAGAAGTGGCATCTGAGCTGAGAGCAGAGGCAGGCAAGAAGCCAGTTGTGGGCAAAATGCTTTCTACGCAACGGAGGAAGTAAGTGCAAAGGCCCTGGGGTGGGAATGTGCAGAATGAAACCAACATAGTACAGCCGAGCACAGCAGTGTGGCCACAGGAGGCTGGACACCCCTTTGCCCCAGCCCATGCCTTCTGGGTAGGCCACACCCGCTGTCCTTTCTGGCTGTTTAGAGGAAGTAGAAATCAGATACAGAAATTCCCACCTCTGTTCTTTGTTCCTTTGTCTCAGCTGTGGACAAAAGCTTCCCTGGCAGGGAGTTACAAAGTTATTTCTGCAAAAGGCCTTTGGCCAAAAGCAATAAAGTCGGACTTGAACAGAGTCATTATTCACCTCTAATTGTGGGCTGGTTCTCCGTGTAGACTGCCACCGTGAGGACTGACAATTCTACCTTTTTAACCCCCTCCCCCTTTTCAGCCCCATATTTTCTTAGCCTAGCCCTGCTTACCCCCACGAACATGTATTTATGTTTCCAGAGATCATTGTTTCCTTCGAGAAGAATATAAAAGGAATAAAAGGTATTTTGACGGCTCGGTATTAATAATCCAATTACTACTTTCCTTTTCACCCAATCCACAGGGGAGCGTGCCATCCTCAGCCAGCTTGCCCCTGCTATTAGCAGATGAGCTGCTCATTAGCTCACCTTGGAAACGGCCCGACGCTTACAATTATTTCAGAAGCCGGGAGAAGGAATCAGAAGCAACTTTTACCAAATCACCCGCTACATTTGGAGATGCGAGTGGAGTGCCTTTGGAACGACAGGTCGGGTTCCCAACGTGGCGTGCTGTGCAATCTAATTAGCAGCCGGAAATAGACCGTCAAGTGGGAGGAAAGCCCGAGTCAGAGGCTCTGGGAGCTGGGATGAGTCTGGATCAGTTTTGCCGACTAGCAGCCTCCCCTGCCGGGGGGAGGCTCACTGGGTGTCACCAGGTGTGGGGGTGGAAGGCAGTCTCACTGGCGAGGCGGGCTCTGGAAGGAGAGAGTGCAGGCCTTGAGCCCAGGTCCCTCATTACTGCGCATGCTCTCCTCTCAGGACCCAGAAGCAAACTGCCCCCATCTTCTGGAGGGGGATATCGAGGCATGGCAGGGGTTCTAGGAGTTGACTTTGCCCCATAAAGTAGAGAACAGCTTCCAGACCCCCAGCAGCACCTGAGCTATGGGGCCCTGGAGCTGGAGAAGCTGCCACACAGATTTGGGCATTCCACTTATACCGGACTTTCAAAGTCCATTCATTCGTTTTGAAATGTTCATTGCTCTGCCGGGGTGAAGTCACCTATGCAGGGGTGGTGCAGAGATTTCTAACTATTTTTGTCCATCTGGTCCCCTTCTTTTGACAGCACCCCAGCTTCCTTTTGAGGCCTACCTCCCCTCTGCCAAGATGCCCCCATCCTCTCTGCCAAGGTGTGATCATGTGACCAAGGTCAGTCAGACTTTCTCACCATGTCCCCACCTGTCAAAGTGTCAAGGGCAGAAAGAAAAAGTAGGGGTGCATTCGTCTCATTGGAATGGAAACCCTCCTTCGGGCGGCTGCTAGTAACTCCTGCACCAGGGTCCCCAGAATTTCCTTAGTTCCTGCCCTGTCCTTTCCTGAGGCCCCCAGTAAATCCTGTTCCAGCTTGAGGTAGTAAGTGCTGGGCTCTGCTACTTGCAATCTGTGATGAATGGGTACTTTGGTGGACTCCAAAAAGCCACACTGCCTGGTATTCAAACCCTTGTGTGGGCCCCACCCCATGAAACTGGGCTGGCTTTGTGACCTGTTTTGACCAAGAGAAGGTGGCAGAAATGATGCTGTGCCAGTTTTGCGGATAAGCCTTAAGATGGCCTCGCAGCTTTCATTTTTGCACTCTTAGAAATCAGGCTACCCTGAGCCTGCCATACTGTGAGGAAGCCCAAGCAGCCACAGGGCAGAGCCCACATGGAGAATAACTGAGCTCCCATGTGGTGACCAGCAAGAGCTGCTAGCCATTTGAATGAGGTTGTTTTAGACCTGCCAGCTGATATCACAGCTGAAGAACCACCTGGTCAACCCACAGAATCGTCCAAAATAAAATATTGCTACCTTAAGTCACTGAGTTTGGAGTGGTTTGTTACACAGCAGAAACACAACCCAAGAATCCTCAGTGACACTGATCAGAGACTATTCCCCTAACAGAAATGTCACAAATGACTATGAGGTTAAGACTTTCAACCTCCTGGGCCAATGAACATTTGGAGGAGAACATCATTCATTCATTCCTTTAATCATTCATTCAAACAGCCAGTAAGCGTAGCACAAATGGTACAAAGATGAACAAGCTTCAAGACCTCCTGTTCTAGTGAGGGCATCACACACAGTGCCTCAGTTTCCTTACTTATAAAATGAAGATGATATTAGGCCCTGCCTCAAAGGCTTGCTGTGATGATGAAATGCTGGGCAAAAGTAATCAGTAGATATCAGACATTATTATTATTACACACTTGCAATGCACAATGTTAGTGTCTAGGGACACTTAAAACAATGTCCCTGGAAGTGTAGCCATTTGGTACAAAGTATCACAATGGGAGACGAACCCAAATGCCTATGGTGGGCTGGGCAGGTAATGTAATTGGGTGAAGTGGACCCATAAGAAAACCGCACACCCCCCTTTCTCTTCAGCTCTCATCTAGCCACTTTTGGTAGAGATAGAACAGAGAAATATTGCTCCACAATGAGAAAAACAGAAGGGAAAGTGTCATGAAAAAAGTCAAATGAACTGGTTCACAATGTCAGGCTATAGGGAATGGTGGGGACCCCATCTCCCCATTTTTCAGAAGCTGAAAATCCAGATTTTTAAAATGCGAAATCTCGTAGTTGTTAAAAATCTGACAACTTTCTAAAAGGTTCAAACAAAACATTTCCGTGAGCTGAAGAGAGCCCCTGGTTAGCCGGCCTGTGATGCAGAGCAAGGAGAGACTTCGTTGTGTCTCTTTCCTCCTTTATAAAACGGGGCTGGAAGATCCCCGCATCCCTGAGTAGTTACACATTCAAAGGATGGAGCACCTAAACTACCACTAGCCTGTAAGAAGTGCTCGGTAAATGTGAGCTTTCAGGAGCGTACCTTGGGGAGCAGAGGTTAAAGAGGCTAGTCTCCTGGGCTGTGACAGCTGTTCTTTCAGGAAGGGATAATTTAGGGAAGGGAGCTGTCTTTTCAAGGGCAAATGCAGAAATATTCAACTCAAGAGCCCTCATTAAAATGTCACACCACTGAGCTGGAAGACTAGCTTGGCCCAAGAGTCATCAGAAGTGGGGGGTTCCACCAGCCCTTCTGCAAGGCTGTGAGGACCCTGCTGTGGCATTAAGGGGATGATCCCTCCTCTGCAAGCAATGCTAGCACAAAACCCCAGCTCTGGCACCGGGAAGCAAGTGAGTGTATGTGAAACCAATCCTCCCAGCCACCCGCTTAGCTTTTTGCAAATGACGAACAGGTTTTGACATCCTTGCCCTGAGCAGTCACCTTCGAGTAAACACGCGAGCCAGATCTGCCTGTAGCTCTCCAAGCCTCTTTCTCTTCTTGCTTCCTTCATTCAAAAAATATTTACTTAGTATCCAGATTGCCACCCTGGTTCTTAGTACTGCGGATACAGTGATGAACAAGACAGACAATGTCCCTACAAGCACAGAGCTTACTTTTTAGTGAGGGGAGAGAGGACAAAGGACAAATAAGCAAACCAGGCTAATTCCAGAGAGTGGTAAGTGTTATAAACATAAAACAGGTTGTCCTTCCAGCATTCTAGGGAGGTGACATTTGAGCTGAGATCCAAAGGATCGGAAGGAGCCAGGCCCTTTCCCAGTGTTTGATTTAGAGGTAAGAGCAAAACCCAACTCCGGACCAATGAAACAGAAAGCAAAGTCTGCTAGGGTGGGAGTGTTCTGGCAAGGATTTTACTCTCTGATTAAAAGAGAAACAGCAAGGAGTCCTGCCCTATAGTCCCACTTTGTAGGGAGATGCAATGTCTGAAGCTGTGGCAGCAATATTGACACTATGAGGCAACAAGGCCAAAGACATGATGAAGACAGAAGAACAGAGGCTTGAAAGATCCTGGGACCTTGGATGACACTGTTGTACTGAAAAACCAACCCCTGGACTCCCCTGCTTTGGACTTGGTGTTATGTAAGAATTAAATATTTCTATTGCCTAAGCCACTGTCAGTCAGAAATGTGATTCCTTACAGTGAAACCATTTCAATTCACATTCAAATGATCAGGACTCTAAGCTACTAAGAATTATAGTAGGCTTTCCTGGTCTTTGAAATATCCAGATAAGTGGACTGCAATCAGAAGTCTGTGGATAGTATCTGTCTCGAGGGCAGACCAGAAATGTGGCTTTCAGATGGTCTGATTTTCACCAGACAGGAACTTCTCCAAGTCTTCTGTGAGCTGACAGTTTTTTCAATCTCTTTTCAAAGAGTTCCAGACCAGGCAGGGTGGCTCACGCCTGTAATCCCAGCACTTTTGCACAGTCGCTTGAGCCCAGGAGTTTGAGACCAGCTTGGGCAACATAGCAAGATCTCATCTCTACCAAAAAATAAAAAAATAAAAAAATTAGCTGGGTGTGGTGGCCTGTGCCTGTAGTCCCGTCTACTTGGGAGGCTGAGGTGGGAGAATCACTTGAGCTTGGGAGGTTGAGGCTGCAGTGAACTGAGATTGTGCCACTGCACTCCAGCCTGGGTGATAGTGTAAGACCCTGTCTCAAACACAAAAAAGCTCCTCTTCTCTGACTACTGGGGTGGGTCAAGTCACCCACTGGGGTCCTGACCATGAGCCAATAAGAAAAGCTACATTCTTAGCCAAAGAATGGCCACATTCTTCCCCTAACACATCTGGCTTCCACCTGGCCAAACACATCTTTGGTACTATTCCTGGTCCCTGGGGATTGCCCTGTCCACCAACTTACACACACGAGACATGGCCATAACAACTCTGAGTTTGGGATAGAATTCATCTAAGATTCAAGCTGGGCCCAGGTGTGCAGGGCAATGGGCCAGGTCTTTTATAAGATGATGCTCCATGGCAGAGGCCAGGGCCACTGGGCAATGTGTGCTTTGGAATCATATTAAGAGAACGTGGGGAATTCAAAATATTCTGGTTAGAGAATTCCACGAAGTCCTGGTCTGGGCTGGAGGAGAAGCTCTGAAGGCCTTGCCAACAGCTGTTCTACCCAGAAGGCATCGTGCTGCCTATGAGGCCCGAGATCCCACATGACCTTAAGCAATTTCCCAAGGGCATCTGTGGCAGAGCAATGAATATTTAGCTCTGTCTGTTAATCACTGAGAAACCAGGCAATAGAAAAGGGGAGGCTTAGCCCGGGCCTTCAGGAACTTCTTGGAAACGTCAGAGAGGTGAGCATGTGGGATGTGCTAAAAATATTCATCAAACAGATTCATGACAGGCACTAGGGAGAGGTTGGGGGGAGAAAACCACACTAGAAAACAAAACACATTCTCTCTGGATGATTGTGTCCACTCCCACAGCTTAAAATAACATCAATGTGCTGATAACTCCCAAACTTAGGTTACCAGCCCCGACCGGCTGCAGACATCCACATTCACCACCCACTGAGCTTTCAGACATCCAGGTGGGGTTCAACTCAAACCCAACATTTCCACGTCGGAATTCCAGATCACTCCTCTCTGCAAAACTTTCTCTCCTATCTTCCCTATTTAGCAATCACCATGCACTGGGCTGCCTAGTCACCTTTGATTCCTTGGCAGGATACACCACGAATATTTGGGCTGAATCATTTTTCGTTGTGGGGTCATCCTGTACGTTGCAATTTTAGCAGCATCCCTGGCCTCTATCCTCTAGATGTCCCAGTTGGGACAACCTGTACTGTCTCCGGATAGTGCTAAATGTTTCCTGGGTGTCAAAATCACCCTCAGATGAGAATCAAAGCCTTTTCCCTCACTCTGTAATCCAATCCACTAGGAAGTCCTGTGGGCCCTACCTCCAAAATACATCTCCAATCCCCATTTCACTCCATCTCCATTGATATCACCACGGTCCAAGCCACTCTCGGACCTCTCAGATGCCTAACAGTGCTGGTGACCCCACTTCCATCTGCATAGCATGCCTCTCACAGGAGCCAGCAGGATCTTTTCGAAACACAAATCATATCATTCTCTGACTTAAAACCCTCCAGTGATTCTCCATTTTATTTTTTATTTTATTTCTTTTTGTGAGACAGAGCCTTGCTCTGTCATCCAGGCTGGACTCAGCTCACTGCAACCTCCACCTCCTGGGTTCAAACGATTCTCCTGCTGCAGCCTCTCGAGTAACTGGGATTACAGGTGCGTGCCACCATGCCTGGCTAATTTTTGTATTTTTAGTAGAGATGGGGTTTCACCATGTTGGCCAGGCTAGTCTTGAACTCCTGACCTCAGGTGATCCACCCGCCTTGACCTCCCAAAGTGTTGGGATTATAGGTGTGAGCCACCACATCCAGACAGTTACCTTTTATTTAAAATGAAGTCTAAAATTTCTTAGCAAGGCCTGTATTTCTCATCTCCAATGTGCCCTCCCCCACTTACTGCTGACCCTCTACCCCACTTGACTATTTTTTTTTTCTTCTTTTTTGAGACAGAGTCTCACTCTGTTGCCCAGGCTGGAGTGCAGAAGTATGATCCTGGCTCACTGCAACCTCTGCCTCCCAGGTTTAAGTGATTCTCATGTCTCAGCCTCCCAAGTAGCTGAGACTACAGGCACATGCCACCACGCCTAGCTAATTTTTGTATTTTTAGCCGAGATGCAGTTTCACCATGTTGGTCAGGCTGGTCTTGATCTCCTGACCTCCAGTGATCCATCCGCCTCAGTCTCCCAAAGTGCTGAGATTACAGGTGTGAGCCACAGCGCCTGAACTACCCCACTTGACTATTTGTGTTTGGAGCAGGTGTCTGGGACAGGCCTCTCCCATTGCCTCTGGGCCTTTGCACTGGCTGTTCCTTCTACCTGGCTTGTTCTTCCCCCAGATCTTTCCAAGGTGGACCCCTTCCTAAAATCTAGGTCACAGCTCAAAAGGTCACATCCTCACAGAGGCCTCCCCTGACAGCCTGCCCAGAGTTGCCTCCCACCCCATCACATCATGCAGTCATTTTTCTTTAAAATCTTTTTTTTTGAGACTGAGTCTCACTGTGTTGCCCAGGCTGGAGTTCAGTAGTGCAATCTCAGCTCACTGCAGCCTCCTGGGTTAAAGTGATTCCGGTGCCTTAGCCTCTTGTGTAGCTGGAATTACAGGCGTAGAGACAGGGTTTTGCCATGTTGGCCAGGCTGGTCTCAAACTCCTGACCTCAAGGGATCCTCCCACTTCGGCCTCTCAAAGTGCTGGGATTATAGGCATGAGCCACCATGCCAGGACTAGAGCATTTTCCCTGCCTTCTGACAGCCCCTGCGTTAGACAGGAAGACAGAGGGCCACGCTCCAGAGCCCTCTTCCCCAAAACCTCCTGCCGGTATAGAATATACACATGACACACTGGTCATGCCCCCCAGCATCCAGGACGCTCCCTGGAAGTTTGATTCAACAGGGTCTGGTCTTTGCCTTTTCAAACAAATTCTGCCAGATGATTCTCATGGTGGGAGGTTGGACAAACACTGCCCCTGGCCCCCAGAAAGCACAGGATCAAGGCCAGGCCCTATCCTTCAGACAGTAAGGCAGAAAAGTCAGGCTTTTGATGTCTGCTGGCCCTGGTGGAGGGAGAGGCACTGCCCAGGCAGCGTGTTTCCCTGGTCTTCACCATGGCCAAAATGGAGATGGGTCCATCTGGCCAGCATTGCTCACATGAGTGGCCCACCATCGTAGGAATTGGCCATTTGACTCTCCAGCAACCAGGCTTCCCTTTCACTGGGGACTCCCCCTGCTGTTTCCTTCCAGGGTTTGGGGTCTCAGCAATCAGCATCTATCCAGCTCCAGGCAGAGGCCTGTGAGCCTGGCTTAAGCCGATTGTTGGCAACTCATTTCCTCAGCCAGTGATTGGTTTGGACAAAAAACAGTCCAATCAGAGGGAACCATGGGGCCCGGGTGCGCATTGCCAGATCAGAGGCTTGTTATTTCCTTTTGGGCTTAAACTAGAGGGGATGAGACCCCTCTGTTCCATGACATCTGTCCTGACACCTAAGTTATGATAACAGTCAATGCTTACTGAAGGCTCACCTGGGTCAGATGCCCTGCTAAGCACTTGACATTGATCATCTCATTTCATGCTTACCACAAGCAGGAGACAGGTGCTATGATCATCATCATTTGTTGGATGAGAACATCAAGGCACAGAAAGGTTAAGTAGCATGCCCCAGATCCCACTGCTGGGCAGGGAGCCAGGCAGTCTGGCTCTCCTCGCCATGGTGCCCACATCTGCCAGGGACTACCCGCCCCAGAGCTGGAGAGAGACACCAGACCCATGGAAGGCGGAGGAGCGGTGGAGAGGAATGGATTCTCATGACAAAACCTGAGCTGCGGGTCCAGCTGTGTCTGAAGCTAGAGTTAGTCACCTTGGGACTTTTGGTTATGAAAACCAGTAAGTCCCCTTCTTTTCTCCTTAATCTGGCTTGAGGTTTTTTTTTCTCTTTTTCTGTTGCTTGCAAGGGAAAGAAATCTGATTACTTTACAGTCCTTCTAGGCAAGTACCCCTAACTAATCTTCCATTTACAACTTGCACACAGCAGCTGCTCAGTAAACGCAGATGGACTGCTCTCCCTTCCAGTCCATTCACCGCTGGCTCTGTACCCTGACACCCAACTGTTGCCAGCCCAGCGCCTCTTCCCCTTTAGGCGCCAAGTGAGGCCTCGTTCCCTAGCAACCACCCCAATTAGGCAACCATGCCATTTATCGGGATGCCAAATAATTATAATGATCTTAATGCTCTCCCAATTAGACAGCGCCTTCAATCTGGCTGGGCCAGGGGTGTCTGTAGAATCTCCACCAAGGCCCGTTCCAAGGAGGCCCAGAGAAAGCAGGTCTCAGGGAGGGTCCCCCTTATCTGCAGGTCAGCATTGAGATGCCCCCATTTTCCGCATCCACCCAAGCCTGACACAGAGCACCCTGGCACCACCCCCAGGGCCAGGCCAGTGAGACTCCATCACCAACCACAGGAAGGTCTCACCTCTAGGAGAGCTTTCGCCCTCTGGCCCCTGTGCTCTGAGTGGGCTGAAATCTTCATCTCGGTTCCCCTGGCTTTTCCATCAGCTGCATTTGATGTTCCCTTTGCATTCTGACTGGAGGAGGGGAGAGTGTGTCTGCTCACAAGCAGAAGAAAAAGCACCAGGCAGGCACATGTTTTCCTTGGGGCAAAAAACCCCAAATACAAACCCGGGACTCTCTGTGTGAACAGTGGGGGCTTATGGAAAGTTGAAGGGCTTCAACTTTGCAAAGTTTGACTGTCTGAAGGTGTTTTCTTCCCCTGCATATGTGTTTCTTCTATATCTGGGACAAAGACCAAGGTCATGGAAGAGAGCCCAGTGGTTCCAAGTGGACTCTGGAGTTTGAGGGCCTTTTGAATCCCAGCTCTACCTGTGACCAGCTGTAGGCAAGTCACAATCACCTCTGTGCCTCAGTTTCCTCATCTTTAATACGGTAACAATTGCAGTACTTACCTCATAGAGTGGATTTAATGAGTGAGATATCAGGGCTTAGATCAATGCCTCAGATCAGGCCCACACAAAACTACTTAAGTGTTATCAATTATCTTAAGTCTGGACTAAACCTCTTAACTACAAGCTGGTCAGAAATGCTGATACTTTTCTCTAGAACAAGGATTCTGGACTCCTTCTGCAGGACTGAAGTCTTAAGATCAGATAATGGCCAAAGCTTGACAGAGTTGGGTGATATTCTGCCTGGTTAACCCAGCTGCCCTCTCAAGGCAGGTCCAAGCAGATAAACTAACCAGTGCCTGAAAAAGTGAGAAGGAAATGTTATGTCCCAAATCAGGTGTGAAACTGCGTATCAACTGGGTTCTCTGGACAGCAGCTGAACTTGAGGACACACGCGTGCACGCACGCACAAACACTGCTATGCTGTCCTCCTCCGAGACCAGACTTTTACAATCAACTCATCATTCTACTCTCAAGTATGAAATTTTAACATGTTATTAGGGTTTCAGAAAAAGCCATAAATTCAAATAAAAAACCCAAGAAGTACACACAAAGCTCAAACCCCAAACCCACACTGACTCTCGGCTGTAGCAGTGATGCCAACATCACGGCTTTTATGTACATAAACTTGGCCAGGGAAGGAAGAGGCCTTCATGTACAAAAGTCCAAGATGCCATCCGCCAAGCCCACCACCTTCGCCTTTCAAGCTGCTTATTAGAACGCTAAATTACACACCTGACAGGCTGTCTGGATGAGTTTTCTCTTCTCTATGATGTGGGACAGGCGAAGCTGGGAGAACATCTTTTATAGGGAAGGGGCCTTCATTCTGTCCTCCCCACCCCCTTCCTATACTTAACGATTGGCTCTAATTTAATTAGAACCCTCTGGTGGTTCTGTAATGGGAGGCGGAGGCTCAGTCAAGAAATCCCCTTCACTATTCACTACAAGCTGAAATCCGGAGAGCGCGCAGATCGGGGTGTCCTCCAGAGAAAGCCCTTCTCACCTGCTCCCTATCTCCCCCTAAGAACCTGCTCCAGCGCTGCCTCCCCGTCTCTGCACCAAAAGTAAGGGTGGACCCTGTGGGAAACAGGCAGGGGACAGATGGAGGAGCGAGAGGGCGGGAGTCCCAACATGCACAGATGCGCAAATACCCAGATTGAAACGTAAGCTGAATGTAATTACTTGGTTAATTAAATATTGACTTTTAACTCAAAAAGTGATTAAAACATGCCGCAGGAAGACTATCCAGAAAGGGGGGCAGGGAATGAATCAAAGCTTTCAAGGAGGGGGAGGAGGAGGAGGAGGTGG
>NW_012115855.1:22615-23038 GCF_000951035.1 Colobus angolensis palliatus | reverse complement strand
GTTCCTGAACGTGGCTCTCTCATACCCATATGGATCCTGCCCACAATGTTTCACTCCATCCTTCTCTGCTCATCAGGCAACCCCAGTCAGAGAGGAGAAGCTTACAATCCCTTCTGGGGCTGTGGGCCTGGCGGACATGTGGCATTTGCTTATCTTTTTGGATATGTTGTTTCTATTGTTGCTGGACATTACCAAACATGGTAATGTCTTTGTTGGCACCTTATCCTTCCTTCAGTAGATGGGGACAGATCTTGCGTGTGCATGCATGTGTACCTGTGTGTCCGAGCGTGTATGTGTGTGTGTTCATTGTAGGCAGGTGCTATGGGTCACATGTTTTAATCTGGACTTAACTTACTGGCTCAGACACCCATGAGGTCAGAGGGTCTGCATAGCTCCTCCGGCCATGTTTCTTCCCCATAATTC
>NW_012115855.1:16587-21760 GCF_000951035.1 Colobus angolensis palliatus | reverse complement strand
AAGAGCAGAAGAGGCTGCAGAACCACTCTCAGGAGGTTGAGATCAAACTTCTCAGCTCCTGAGTGCAGACAGTTTTGCATGGGTTTTAAAATACAGATTCCAGGATCATCCATAACAATATAAATCTGTGGTTAATTCTGCTGAATTTTCACTTAGACCCAAGCTGTGTTGTCAGTAGAAATGCAATTGCATTAGAGAAAAACTGTTTATATTTCTTGAGATACTGTGATAATGAAAAACAGTACCATAAGCCCCCATTAAGTAAGAAGAACATTAATTGTATTTCATGCTGCCTCCCTGGGCCAGCACACTGACACAGACATGCTTTACTTCAGCAAAACACGGCTAATCTTTGCAGCACGGTACCCATTTTCCCCTTTAATTACACATAATTGTATAGTCTAATTTATTCTAACGCCTGACACCGAAAAGTGCACATTTATGAATCAAGGGTTAGTTTGGGAGGGAGGAGAATTATAAATGGGTACTATTGCAGTCTCCTGGGGGCTGCTTATGAGTGATTTCAAAGAATGATGATGTTTATTCTCATTTCTTACCAGTGAAAGACAGTAGGGCTGCCTCCAGTTAAGATACTGTTCTAAGAACACAGATAACAGGACAATTTGTCTAGTTGCTTACCACACTAGTGGTTTTCCTTTGGATAAGCAGGCAAGAAAGATTAAAGATGTGGGTTCCACATATTTTGCGATATGATGAAATCCAGGCACACGGACAGCATCAGTAAATGTGCAATTGAGTATTAAAATGAGTAATGTGGCCCCAGGCAGTGCAGCTGCAGATCTCGGTGGACAAGGGTGAGTGCGTGGAACTCTGTTGGACGATAGTTGTCTCAGGGGGAAAAGCAGGATCCATTTGACCATTAGTGCAATTCACTTTAGGGCTCTCTCTGGAACAGTGCGTCTAGTTTTGCAATCGTATTTCAGAAAAATCACCTTTAAGCTTTGATCATAATTAATTAATCAATTATGATGAATGTTGATGGTGATTTAGTAAAAGTGGAATGATGACTTAGGGCTCCCCCAAGGCTGAGGTTTCTAACGAACCTAGGCTATGCCTCCACTGTCTGGCCCTTCCTTGGCTGATGTTCCCAGGCCTCAGTTTCCTCATCTTACGAATGAGGATAATATCGAGGACATTGCTGGCTGTCGTGTGGATTAAGTGAGATTGATAAAGGTAAAACGCACACACGATGCCTGGCTGGAAGGTACACGATGATGTTCACTAAATCAGAATTGGAAACATGCCGTCTTGTGCTCCTGAGAGAGACACTCCTTCGTGGTCTGCAAGGCCAGACTTTGAAATCCAGGGCAGTTGAGGCAATGATGCCAAAGGAAACCAGATCATATCACTCCTAGGCCTAAAATCTCCTCCTCTCAGATGGAAACACGATCCTGTTCCTGCCTGGCACTCCAACATCTTTCTCTGCTATCTTGCTTCCATTTTTATTATGACAATTTCACATGGAAAAGTTGAAAGAATAGTACGGTGGACACACTTATACTCTCCACCTAGAATCAACAGTTGCTAATATTTTGCCATGTGTGCTTTATACGTTGCAGAAACATTTGAGAGGTGGTTGCAGACATGATGACACATTACCCCTCAGGAGTTGGGCAGGCATCTCCTAAGAATTGGTTGTTTTCCCAAGTGACCTCCCTATTATTATCACACCAAAGGAAATGAACAGTAATTCCGTAATCACTCGCTTGCTCACAGAAACACAAAGGTACCTTTCACTTTGTTCCTCAAGCCTTTTCCTGCCTCAGGACCTTTGTACTTTCTGTGGCCTCTCCCTGGCATTTCTCTCCCCAGACTGTGCTCCAGAAACTCGCACTACTTAGGTTTCAGCATGATGTCACCTCCTGGGAGAGTTTGTCCCTGTCTGTTTCACCTAAAAATGCTTCCCAATCACTCCTCCCTCCCCATTTTAGCATCTTCCTATGACATACCGCTATCTGAAATTGTTTTTATTTTCTGTCTGTGACTGCAGTCTATGTCCCCCTCCCCACTCCCCATCCCACACTACCTGCAGGAGAGCAGGGGCTGTGTCCATTTGTTCACTGTTGTAGCTGCAGTGACCAGAACATTGTCTTGCATAGAGTAGATATCCAATAGATATTTGTTAAACGAATGAATGAATATCCTACATGTGATGTTTTCAAACAGAAGAGGTAGTAAAATGGAGGGATCGAACCCCAGTTTTTAGAGATAACTCCACACGCTTCAATCCTAGTGCTACCACACACCAACTGTGTGTTACTGTGGGCCTCTGTCCCTTAAACTTACCTGCCAAAGAGGGACAATGACAATCATCTCTCCACCTTATAGGACTGCTGTGAGTTATTAATGAGCTTATATACCAAGAGCTTAGAACAGTGTTTGGCATCTAACGCCAGCCTTTCTTAAGCACTTACGATTAATGTTGAACAGGCTGGCCAGAGGCCCATGATTTTAAGCACCACTGGCTGTTCACAGGCTCACACAGAAACTGTCTCCAAGCATAACGCCCCTGGGAGAACTTCTTGGAAGCCCCGCTGCTGCCCTGTGTGAGACCAGCTAGGTCAACATTTGCCTGGAAAACACTCTGGTTGTTTACAGCAGGCATCTGGGCTAATGGGTCAGGCCTGTGGTTAAACATTTTGATGCTCACCCCTGAGACCAGCCCTTGGAAGCTCACACAGGAGCCGAGGCAGGGAGCCTGGAGAGAAGAGGACAAACAGAGACTTCTCTCTGCCAAATGAGAGTGAACCCGCTGCCAAGGGTCGGACTGTGGATTCTCTCCCACTCCACTCTGGCAGGTAGACTCTGTTGTGAATTTTACCTTGTTACTGGCCTGTACTTTTTTTCTTTTTAAGACAAGGTCTTGCTCTGTTGCCCGGGCTGGAGTGTAGTGGTGCAATCACGGCTCACTGCAGCCTCGACCTTCTGGGCTCAAATGATCCTCTCACCTCAGCCCCCTGAGTATTTGGGACCACAGGTGCAGCCACCACACTTGGCTTTTTTTTTTCATTTTTTTGTAGGGACGAGATCTCACTACGTTGCCCAAGCTGGTCTTGAACTCCTGGGCTCAAGCAGTCCTTCTGCCTTGGCCCCCCAAAGTGCTGAGATTATAGGCATGAGCCACCATACCCAGCAGCCTGTACATTTTTTAAAAGAGAATATTTGGTACTGGATGTCCATATGCAGGGGCATGTAGGTAAAGATGCTTTTCAGCTAAAGCTGCATTTAAAAAAAAAATGAGTTAGGGCTGGGCATAGTGGCTCACAATCCCACCTGGCTATAATCCCAGCACTTTGGGAAGCTGAGGTGGGCGGATTGTCTGGGGGTCAGGAGTTCAAGACCAGCTTAGCCAACATGGCCAAAATGATGAAACCCCATCTCTACTAAAATTACAAAAATTAGCTGGGCATGGTGGCACATGCCTGTGGTCCCAGCTACTCGGGAGGCTGAGGCACGAGAATTGCTTGAACCTGGGAGTCAGAGTTTGCAGTGAGCTGAGATCGCACCACTGCACTCCAGTTAGGAAAGTAAGAGAAGTGTTGGAAATTTGGACAATAAAAATTACATTTAACTGGAAATAAATAAGTTAGTCGACCCAAGAAAGTGTGTATGTAATATAGGTAATGGGATGACTGGCTTGAACGCAGTTGACTCGGCTAGCATTTCCACTGTACTGGGTGGAATAGTCTCCCCCCACCTCAATTCATGCCAATCCAGAACCTCAGAATGTGACCTCATGTGGAACTGGGGACCTTGCAGAGACAGATGGTGAAGATGAGATTATACTTATTTAGGGTGGACCCTAATCCAGTGGTCGGTATCCTTCTAAGAAGAGAAAGTGGGGGCCAGACGTGGTCGTTCGTGCCTGTAAACCCAACACTTTGGGAGACCAAGATGGGTGAATCTCTTGAGGTCAGGAGTTGGAGGCTAGCCTGGCCAACATGGTGAAATCCCACCTCTATTAAAAATACAAAAATCCACTGGGCTTGGTGGTGTGCACCTGTAATCCCAGCTACTAGGGAGGCTGGAGCAGGAAAATCACTTGAATTCAGGAGGCGGAGGTTGCAGTGAGCCAAAATTGCGCCATTGCACTCCAGCCTGGGTGACAGAACAAGACTCTCTCACAAAAAAAAAAAAAAGAACAAAAAAAAAAGGAGAGAGAGAAAGAGAAAGTGGGGACATAGAGACACAGGGAAGAAGTTCATGTGAAGGAGGAGACAGAGATTGGAGTGATGCTGCTGCCAGCCAAGGACATCAGGGATTCCGGCAGCCACCTGCCGCTGGAATGATCCTCCCTGGAGTCTTTGGAGGAGCGTGGCCCTGCTGGCACCTTGATTTCGGACTTCCGGCCTCCCGAACTATGAGAGAGTCAATTACCGCTGTTTTGAGTCACCCAGTTCGTGGTTATTGTTATAACTGCTCTAGAAAATGGATACACCCATCAATGGGGGGCCAGGGTGGGGATTGAGGGAGGGGTCACTCCTGTTGTCCCAGGGTGAGTGAGTGGTGGCAGTGGAAAGAGATGTCCCCACGGTGACACCAGAGCAGGAATCTCAGTCCAGACCCCAAATCATAGTTTCTGACTTAATGGTTCAGTGATAGACACAGGCCTGAGTATTTTTTTTTCAAACAAGTTTATTGAGGTATAATTTACATACCATAAAGTTCACCCATTTTAAGTGTACCATTGAATGATTTTTAAATTTCCCAAGTTGTGCAACCGTTACCATAATCCGGCTTTAGAACATTTTCATCACCCCAATTCCATCCCTCATGGGCACTGGTGGTTTTCAAAGCTCCCCAGGTGGCTCCAGCCTGCACCAGGGTTGAGAACTCCCACTCCCTGGGGAGTCCTGGGGGAGCGGGAGAGTGGTATAAGGTTTCCCCAGAGGTGCTCAGGACTAGTTCACCCTGAAATAAATGTGTAGGTAACTTCAAAACATGCCAATAGGCATCCACAGAAGTAGTTTTGGTTGCAGTGGTGGGGAGAGGGCGGGAGACCAGCTGCTGAGGTGAACGAAAGCCCATCTGGGCTGTGAGTAGTGTCTGGGGAGGGGTTAAGGAGGGAGGGGTTGGTCCCATTTCCACCTGGCTGGAGAGAGCCCTGTGTCCACTCCTTAGTGCACACATCCTATCTACCCTGGTTAGGTTG
>NW_012115855.1:7455-14517 GCF_000951035.1 Colobus angolensis palliatus | reverse complement strand
TTTGGTGAGATGTTCAT
This sequence comes from Colobus angolensis palliatus, assembly GCF_000951035.1. Taxonomy (NCBI): domain Eukaryota; kingdom Metazoa; phylum Chordata; class Mammalia; order Primates; family Cercopithecidae; genus Colobus; species Colobus angolensis. Next base: position 14,500 of record NW_012115855.1, on the reverse strand, counting down.
TTATCAACTCATTTGAAAAGTTTGTTTAAAGTTGCCACCAAGTCACAGTAACTGTATCAAGACCCCAAGGCCCAAAAAGGTGACCTTCATGACCCCCTGCTCCCAGGGGGCCTAGAGTCTAGTGGGCAAAAAAGATACGAGCTCCACAGAGTTTGTGGCAGAAAGTCTTGAATTTTACCACCACCTGCCTCCTTTTTCCCTTCGATTGGTTTGGGTGGTCATGTACCCAGCTCAAGAACACTGAAGCCAGTGGTCCTCGAAGTGTCGTCCCTGGACTGGCAGCATCTGCATCCCCGGGGAACTTGTTAGAAATGCCAAATCTTGGGCCCCCTCCCAGTCCCACTGAATCAGAAACTCTGTGGGTGGGGCCCAGCCATCTCTGCTTTAACCAGCACCTCTTACCCTGTACCAGTCATATGCGTGGGCACTTGACTGGTTCTTGCCAATGAGATGTCAGGAAGTATTTGTTGGGTTTTGGGGAAGTTGTTTTCTTCCTGTTAAAAAGGCCAGAATCTTGGAAGGAGGAGACCCTGCCTCATGCCCCCTTCCTGCTGCTCTGTGTGTGGTCCTGGGCGCACATATGCATGGCATTGAAGAGTCAACCTATGGCCAGGAAGGGCAATGTCACTGTCACCAATCAGCTGAGCTTGACTGAGCAGAAAAGAACCAGCCCAGGGAGTTCTTATTAATAAGACAGCAAATGCTTTCATAACATTGCTATTTGTAGCCAAGAGCATCCCCAACTGATCCAGGTTCATGAGGTTTATAATCATGTAGGTATGACCAGAACATCTCCCTGGCTTATTATGATGTTACATAAGTCCTTTTCTTGCCGTGTACCTTTGTGACATCTGCAGTTCAAAAGCCTTGGCCAGACCAACTTACACCCTTTACGATGGCTACTGTCAAAAACCAGAAAATCACTAGTGTTTGTGAGGATATGGAGAAATTAGAACTCTTGTACACAGTTGGTGGGAATGTAAAACGTCTGAGTGCAGCCACCGTGGAAAACAATACGGCAGTTCCTCAAAAAATTGAAAATAGAATCACCATATGATCCAGCTGTCCAGTTTCTAGGTATATACCCCAAAGAACTGAAAACAGGGACTTGAAGAGAGATTTGTCCCCCGTGCTCACAGCAGCATTATTCACAATAGCCAAAAGGTGAAAGCAACTCAAGGGTCTATAAATGAATGTTTAAGATGGTAAATTTTATGTTTTTGCATTTTATCATAACTCAACATTTTTTTCCATGTCCATAGAAATGAAATACTAAACTATTTTTTAATTAAACTTTTTTTTTTTTTTAAAGAAACACGGCTGGGCCTGGTGGCTCACGCCTGTAATCCCAGCACTTTGGGAGGAGGCCAAGGCTGGTGGATCACTTGAGTTCAGGAGTTTGAGCCTGGGCAACATGGCAAAACCCTGTCTTTACCAAAAGCAAATACAAAACCAACAGTTAGCTGGGTATGGTTGCACGTGCCTGTAGCTCCATCCACTTGGGAGGCTGAGGTGGGAGGATTGCTTGAGCCCAGGATGTCAAGGCTGCAGTGAGTCATGGTTGCGCCACTGTGCTCCAGCCTGGGCAACAGAGCGAGACCCTGTCTCAAAAAATAAATAAATAAATAAAAAGAAAAAAGAAACATACATACGCACCTCTTAAAATCCACACCATTTCCCTCATTTATGTCTGCAGGCTGATGGTCACTGTTGTTCTTGTCTCTCCTCTGGTCTCATTTATCCAACAGACTTCTTGACATCTCCACCTGGATGTTTTGAAGGCAACTCAAGTCAGTGTTCCTGGGTCTGAACTCCTGACCTTCCTTCCTAAACCTGCTTCTCCTGCTGTGTTTGTCTTTGGAGTGACTGCCACTTCTATCCATTATAAGTCAGAAATCACCTCCTCCTCAATCTCCTCCCCTGGCTTAATCCATTTCAAGTTCCCTGTGATTGTCCTTCCTAAATACCTGCCAAGGGCAGCCCCCCCTGCCAGTCTCCTCCAGTGTCACCTCTGACAACTGCAGTGGTACCTGATCCAGCTCCCTGTGCAGACCAGGGCACCGCCCACATCCACGTTCCACGGCAGGAGCCAGAGTGAGCTTTTCCAACTGCAGATCTCATTGATTTCTAGTTTCACTCTCAGTAATCAATGCCATATGAAAATATTTCACAGAAAAATCCAGCCCCTCCCATTATAAACTGCCATGCAGGCTACTTCTGGGTTGATTTCTCATCTAGTTATAAGAGCCAAGCTGCCTTCTGGGTCTCTTTGGACTGAATCTCTCAGATTTGGGGTCTGACTTTGAGGGTGGGTGGGACAAATGTCACTGATGGTTGATGCCTTAGTCTGGGTTGTCCCAGGTGCATACTCAGACAATAATTTGAGAGCAAGTAGTTTATTTGAGAGGTGACCTCAGGAAGCTCTGGCAGGGCTTTAGGAAGTGCGACAGGAAAGGGAGGAGGCCAAATCAGGGCGTGGTATTAAGCCAGCTAGTGCAGAGGACAGCTGGAGTTCAGTCCCATGGAGAAATCACACACAACAGAGGAATTCCAGGAGGGAGGGAGCGGGGGTATTTATACCCCAACTTCTATGAGTTATTATTTGAGGGTTGCTGGAGGTGAGTGTTAAATCCTGCCACGGGTGTGGGTAGAGTGGCCTGCTGAGGTCATGGACAAAAGCCTGCAGGCAAAAATAAGAAGATATTGGCAGTTAGAAGTGACTCTGAGCCTGCTGGAGTGTTCCAGGCTATGTGCAGGGCACAAACAGCACCCTCTCCCCTGGGGATAAGTGACACTCTGTGACTCAGATCTTCCTGATATAACATGGAGACACATGGTTAGAAAGCCAGCCCATTGTCTCAAGGAGAAGAGTCCCAGTTTGGTGCTAATATGTCTTAACTCCTTTCCAACACTGTTCATCTCCATTTGGAACCAAGAAAGAGCCAGCCTTCGGCCTAGAGTCTTCGGTAGGCAATCGTATGTACCTAGCTGCAATTGATGATGTTGCTTTGGTTTCTACTTAATTTTTTCCAATAAACTTAAGCATATAAAATTTGCTGTTAAAATAAATTTATATACTTAAAATATAAATTGATCTTCAAAGTGTTCAATGCCATCCCAGGCTGCCGTCCATGAGACAGGTAGCAGGCAATGCCTAAATCAAGGGGACACCGTGCATGCTCTGCCATGGGCATCTCAGGCCTCTGCCCGCTGGGTTCCAGCCCCTCTCTCACCTGGTTCTCACTTCTCTTTCTCCACTCCATCCACCAAAGTGCCCTTCTCACTCCCACTAAGTACATTCTTGGCTCTGGCTTTGTTCCCACCCCACCCCTCCTCCCTCCTTTGTTTTCAATGTCCTGCTCATGCTTGGAGGCCTGACTCCAACACCACCTCCCGACCCCACCGGAGTCCCCAACCCCACCCTGCCCCCACTCCCAGTGGGAGCTGAGGGCTTCCTGCTGGGGCTGCCCCCACTCCAGGATTATTTCATCCTGGTGCTGTGCTATTGACTGTTAGCAGGGTGGTCCACCACCAGCCCCAGTGCTTTGTGGGAACAGAGTCCTGGCCCTCTCTGAGCCTGGCCTGGTGCTGTCTCAGGAGAGCCCGTGGTCTGTGCTGAGCCAGTGCAAGAGCAGAGCGGATGGCAGCTTCCTCCTCCACGGCACTCCCGACGCCCCTCGGGTGGCTCTGGACAAGCAAGTGTTCCAGCAGAGAGAAGGATGATTATGGGTGTGACTGTGGCCCTTGTCCTTTCACGGCTCAGGCTGCACTGTGGGAGCTGGCCCCTTTTAGCTGCTGCACTTGTCCATCCATTTCTTTCCATTGCCCTGTGGAGTCTGTGGCATTCGCCTTTTCTCTGGGTTCTGACTGAGACCAGAGTCCAGCCTGCCTGGGGGCAGTTCTACACTGCTTTGAGTGCCTGGTTACAGGGTGACAGCACTGCCAGGGTCTCTGGGTTGGATTTGGGGAGGCACCAGAGACCTGAGCAGACAGCTGGGGTTGGTTATGGCTGCTGGGAAGGGCACAAAGCCAGGAGTGGGTGGGGCAGGGAGACTATGAGGAGCCTGTGCAGCCCGTTTTGTCTTTTAGCAGAGGGGCGAGTCCCAGCAGCTTCCCCGGGCTGGGGCGTGAGCCGAGTCCTGGCAGTGCAGGCAGCCCCCAAGCTGAGCATCTGGGCAGAGAGTTGTGGGGGGGCTTCAGAGAGGACGCAGTGGGTAGCACGTGCCTCAGGGGCCGCGTGTGCTTGTGAGAGGGTGACAGTGTGTGTATATGTGCACCTATGAATGTGTATGTGATTGTGTGCATGACAGTGAGGGTGTGTGTGAGTCTGCACATGTGTGAATGTATGTGTGTATGCGAGTGTATGAGCCTGTGTGTATGTATGCACGTGTGAATGTCTGTATGTGTGAGTGTAGGTGTGTTGGGGCCTGTGTGTATGTGTGTATGAATGTGTGTGAGTGTAGGTGTTTGGGGGCCTGTGTGTATGTGTGTGTGAATGTGTGTGAGTGTAGGTGTGTTGGGGCCTGTGTGTATGTGTGAATGTGTGTGAGTGTAGGTGTGTTGGGGGCCTGTGTGTATGTGTGTGTGAATGTGTGTGAGTGTAGGTGTGTTGGGGGCCTGTATGTGTGTGTGAATGTGTGTGAGTGTAGGTGTGTTGGGGCCTGTGTGTGTGTGAGAATGTGTGTGAGTGTAGGTGTATGTGAACCTGTGTATGTGTGTGAGCCTGTATATGTGAGTGTGAGCCTGTGAGTATATATGTGTGTATGAGCCTGTGTGTGTGTGTGTATGTGACACTGAATGTGTGAGCCTGTGTGTGTGTGAGAATGTATGTATGGGTGTATGTGTGTGTGTGAGTGTGTATGTGTGGGCATGAGAGTGTGTGCATGTGTGGGAGACACAGTGTCTGGAGGAGGCAGGCAGTGGGATATGGGAGCAGAGAGAGCAAGGTGATCTTGAAGAAGAAACGGTGTCTGGGCAATCCTGAGAGCCTGAGATGTGGCCTGGGGGTTACCATGGATGGGAGGGAAGCAGGAGGGTCAGGACGACTCATGCTCTGGTCCTTGTCACTAAAAGTCAGAGCAGCTGAAACTCACCAGGCATCACTTACATCAGACACTGGTCTAAGCACCTTACATGTATTCTCTATATTTTTATTTAACAAATACTTACATTGTGCTTGCTGTGTGGAGGCACTGCTCTAGTTGATTTACAAAACAAAACAAGAAGCATCAAAAACACATCGAATCAACAAAACACCATCATGAATTCTCACAATTGCCCTGTGTGGGAGGCACTGCCGCTACCTCCCTCTGCAGAGGGGTAGGGGAGCCTCAGAGCTGGCGGGCGGAGGGCTGGGTGGGGTGGAACTGGCATCTGCCTCCAGGGCTGGGCTCCTCCCATTGGTGATGCCTGGGTTTCATTGTGCTCGTAAAAGCCACGGGTCAATTATGCTTATTACCTGTTCTGCAGGTGGGAAAACAGAGGCACACAGGGGTGAGCAATTTGCTCAGCTTGAAAGTGGTAGAGCTAGGACCCAGCCCAGGCCATGGCTCAGGACCCACTCTGTAACCACTCATGGGGGGCCCCACAGTAATGGACTCTTTGAAGAAAGGTGAGTCCCTGACCTTGGCTGTGCCTCAGTTTCTTCATTTGCCAAGTGGGGCACTGCTGCCCCTGCTTCTGCCCTGCTGACTTGCAAGAAGAGTGAGAGAATGGAATTGGATGAAGGCTTCCAGAAACTTCCATCAGGAAAGCACCTTGGCCTGGGAGAAAGCCGATCCTGGCCTGGATCTGCCTGCAACGCCCTCAGTGGCCAGTCACATCCCCTCCTTGGCCTACAGGTTCCTCACTGGAGCGGGGGTGGCCCGAGATGAACCCACAGATGCACCAAGCTCCACACCCTGATTGTCCAGCTCTGTCCTGATGGACAGGGGAGCTGTCTGTGGTGAGTGTCCAGGAACTGGGTTGCTGGAGACGGGCAGACCTGACCATTTGAATCTTGTTCTAGGAAGTGTATTCAGTGCGGCCAAGCTTGGTGGTTCTGGCTTCTGGAATGGTTCCCATGGCCAGGAAATTACAGAAAAATCCTTTGTGCTGAGAAGATAAAGTACAACTTATTCTCTAGGGACTCTTCCTGGAGGGACACCAGACAAGAAGTCCAGCCCCTGGAATCAGATGCCCTAGGCCAGGCAGCTTCTGTCTGTCTCCCCGAGTTCTCTGCGGAGGCAGCACTGTCAGCTCTTTGCAGAGCAGCTCCTACACTCCAGGCACGCCCCAGGCACCAGCAATGCAACTGTGGATGAAATAGACCACGGCCCTCTTCTCGGGGAGCTGGCGGGGTGGAAGGGGCAGTGAACAACAAGTATAGCCTGCCCCCACAAGCACAGTCACATAGACATATGTGCGTATGTGTGCACCTATGCGTGAAATATCAAGTGGCTGGAGGGTTTACTTTAGACTGGGGGGTGTGGAAGTCCTCTCTGAGATGTGCCCTCTTTGAGCAGAGGCCTGAAGGAATTAGAGGAGTCTTCCGTGTGCACATCTGGGGGAGGAAGTTCCCAGGCAGGCAGACCTGCATGTGCAAAGGCCCTGTGGTGGAGTGTGCTGGGTGTGTTCTAGGAGGATCAGTGTGGAGGGAACAAGGAGAAGAGCTCGAGCTGAGGTTATGGAGGACCTCGCGGGTCATGGCAAAGACATTTGGGTCATATTCTGAGATAGATGGGGTGGGGTTTGGCACAGAGGACTTGATGTATTTTGCCTTAATATTTTAAAAGGATCCCTCTGGCTGCCTGTAAGCATGGATAGTGCAGGATCAACGCAGGGAGTCGATGTAGGGAGACCAGCAAGGAGGCGACTGCCACAGTCAAGAAGGGATGATGGACGCCCAGGCCTCCGTATTCAGAGTGGTGTGGCCAGGCAATCACATGGTGGCCATCCTCAGAAGCTAAAGCCAGCAGGTTTGGTAGACGGATGGGATGTGCAGAAATAAGAGAAAGGAGGGTTATGCTGACTCTAAGATTTGGCCTAATCGCCAGAAGGATGTAGG
>NW_012115855.1:6498-7270 GCF_000951035.1 Colobus angolensis palliatus | reverse complement strand
AAAAAAAAAAAATACAAAAATTAGCTGGGTGTGGTGGCACGTGCCCATAGTCCCAGATACTTGGGATGCTGAGGCATGAGATTTGGTTGAACCTGGGAGTCGGAGTTTGCAGTTGTGGTAGCAGTTATTAGGAAATTATTTTAGGCAGATAGAACGGAAAAGGGGTCCTTGGGAAGTTTTCATTTTTTAAAGCATCTCCGGAAAAGTTTCTCATAAAGCCCGGGCTCTTAGAGACAGGCCAGCAAGCTTTGATATGCAAATGTCAGCCATTAGAAAGTGGGTCCACCCAAACACAGAGATTTCTGAGCCTTCTTGCCCTTTCCTGACCTGTTCCTGGCAACATGGCCGCCCCCACATATCCCCATGTGTGTAGAACATTGTGGCCCTATATTGCAAGACTAGGGTGGGAGGGCTATCTTTTTCTCGGACTACCCTGTGAATAACATGACTGGTCAAACCAATCCCTTGAACCTGATGCAAATCAGATACCGCCTCCTCCAACCTCTGTATATACACCTAGCTGGTATCCGTGCAGGTGGGGACCTCCTCTTTCAGCTTTGGAGCCCCCACCTTCCTCTGTCTCTGTAAAGGGGAGCTTCTTCCTACTCCCTTCCTTCTTGCCTATTAAACTCTCTGCTCCTTAAAACCACTCTATGTGTGTCTGTGTCATCTTATCTAATTTGACATGAGACAAGAGCCCTGGTGTCCCTCATTGGAACTGTATCACAGTGAGCCAGGATAGAGCCACTGCACTCCAGCCTGGGCAACAGAG
>NW_012115855.1:3700-6089 GCF_000951035.1 Colobus angolensis palliatus | reverse complement strand
AAAAAAAAAAAAGAATGAATGGAAGAAGATTCTGTGAGTACCGAGTGCCGCAGGCCCATGCAGGAGATTTAATGTGGCTGCCACCTGTCCAGATGGGTTTGTGGGAAAGCGCTACATCTGTTTAAGGGAGTTTGAAAGTTAAAGAGGGATATTAATCACAGGAAGGAAATCACTGAGTCTTCACATACCATCAAGTGGGAGAAAGATGGATGGGACTTTTATGGACATACAGTTTGTCCCAGTGAAATAAAGCATCTTAAAACCTGTCTTTACTGGCATGGAAGTACTGCAGTATTGTCTAACAGAGCAGTTTACATCACATTGGTGAGTTTCTGAAAAACAAAAAACAAAAGGGTGCTTTCCACCCATCTATCCAGCTTTCTAAAGCAACTGCAATAAAATAGGTTTTTGTGCAGTGGGATTTACAAAGCACCTACTAAGCACAGAACCCAGGGCTAAGGAGAAGAGTGAAGAAACAGAGCTTGTTCTCAGTGGGCCCATGGCTGGTGGGAGAAACACACAGACATAAATGGCAGGCAGGATGCAGTGGGTTGGTACAGTGAGAAAGGTCCCAGGGTCCAGAGAAGGGAGAGGGTCAGAGAAGGCTTTTTAGGAGGGATTGTATGTGAGTCAGCTTGCTATTGGCTGTAAGTGACTGAAACACCTAGTGAATCTGGCTTACACGGTGAGGGAGTATGTTATCTCCCACGAGAGAGGTGAACTTCAGGGTGGGTTGATTCAGTGGCTCTGCAATACCACCCGTCTCCCTCACCTGTTGTGGGATGTCACAATGTGGCTGCCACCAGCAACTGGGACCACATGTCTTCTTGTCCAGGTGAAGCAGGAAATTTTCCCCGACCCCTTCACAGGTGGGACCTGGAGTGTTGGGCACTGGCTGGAGCTACCCAGCCACTTCGGTGCCAGCAGGGCAAACTCTACTCACTGGAAGCTGTTGCGCTCAAGCCCTTATGGGAGGGAGCATGTAGATGAGCGGGTTCAGGAGCTGCGGCGAGTGCCTTTGGGTGCTGGCAGAAGCAAACTCTGGGCAGGCCCCATGGCAGCGTCTAAGGGGGAGTACCTGCAAACCTGGAAGCCCCCAGGAGGTGTCACAGTGCTCTTTCAGCTTTGCCGTCCGTCCGCAGATGGCTTAAGTGTTAAACAGCTCTGTGGGCCCTCTGCCTTTTTGCATGAGGTTGTTGCTCTCCACCAGGGACAGCAGAGGGTCAGTGTGACAGCCTTTAGCATCCACACCTGTGGCACCTGAGCTCTTGTTTGGCATCCAAGAAAAATCAGGTCACATGATAGAATTGGAGGGTGGTGAGTATGGAGGATTTTATTACCGATGAAAGGGGAGATGGAAAGGGGATGGAGAGGGAAGATAATCTTTCCCCGCTGGGGACTCCTCTTCGAAGCAACACCGTCAAGCTGCCCCTCTGAAGTCAAGCTGCTTCTCTCCAACATCCAGCTACTTCTCCTCTTCTCTGCTGGAGAAGCCTGGGGTTTTTGTGGCACAGGGTGAGGGGTGGGCATGTCGTGTGTGGTTTTGGAAAAGGCAACATTCAAGTCAGAAAACAGGAATCCATGTTCTCACTTTGGGCCATGGTTCCAGGTTTGAGGGTAGGACCCTTGCTGGGGACTGCCCTCTTCTGCCCAGAATTTCTCTGCCTCCTGTCCCTATCACAGGTCCCCTGGCATTGAGACAGAAATCACTCCTTCAAGTGTGGGATGTACTCCTTGTCTTCAGTACAATTGACCATCTTGGGTCATGTGTCCCTTCTGGGACCACTAATAATAACCAGGAGATTGCTGAATGTAATCACTGTAGACTAATTGGGATGACCCTGAAGCTGAGGACCATGTCAGCATCCCCTGAACCAAGGAGCTGCATGGGAAACAGGTAGACACCAGGACAAAGTCAGGCTTCCGTCAGGAGGCGGAATGTGAAGAAGGATATTGGTTAGGCAGCTGTCTGCGCAGGGCTTTGGTGGACTGGTGTGGTTTTATACTAGCAGAGATGACAACAATTATGTTTTGCATGCCACTCACTGAACTTGGAGCTTTAAATGCAGAGTAGAATCTTCTCTGTGCAGCTCCCTTAACTCACTCCCCTGATGCTTCCAAGTCCTCCGTTCCTCTGTAAGTAGATGGACAAGCCCACAACTTGGGGCTATCTGCTACTCTCTGAAACGCCCATCGTGTTTTTTGCTTGCTGAAATTCAGGAGTTTTGTTCCCAAACTTGTTTACTCTGGATGTACCTGGCATTGCAATTGCAAAACTTAATAAATGTAGCAAATTGATAATTAGGAGGGGAAAAAGAAAGGGAGTCTCTGTTTTTATGAAAACCAAGTTGAATTGTCTGGAAAGATCTGTTAAGGGCAAAAAGCTGAA
>NW_012115855.1:0-2650 GCF_000951035.1 Colobus angolensis palliatus | reverse complement strand
GACCTCAGGTGGTCAACCTGCCTCGGCCTCCCAAAGTGCTGGGATTACAGGCATAAGCCACCACGCCCAGCCTCCATCTCTAATTTAAAAAGTATTTTTTTTAAAATGTGGCTGATGCAACTGAGAAACTGAGTTTTTAATTTTGTTCAATTGTAATTAATTTAAATGATTAAAAACTGATATGCAATTCCGTTATTGGAAAGCTTTTAAATATGTTTGGGGAAAGTGGTTTGTGTGAATCCACTTTTTCAGCTGTCAAATTTCCAAAATCGAAATAGAAGTCAAGTATATCTGATAAACATAGAGGTGCACTGGAAGGGTAAAATTCACACCAGAGTTTGAAGATTCAGAATGAAAAATATAAATGACCTTAATTTTTACATTTATTGTATGTTGAAATAATATTTTAGGTATATTGGGTTAAATAAAATATAACATTGAAATTAATTTATTCTGTTTCTTTCTAGTTTTTTTTTCTTCCTAATGCTGTTACTGAAAAATTTTAAATTACGTTTGTGATTCACATTCTATTTCTATTGGACAATGCCGGTGTGGAAGGATCCTGCACTCGGATTGCGTGGCAAGTGTTTTTATGCCCTCATTCCACTTCAAAGAAGCCAAAACTGAACACTGTAGAATTATATAAAGAACAAAGACAACGGGAGAATCCAAGAGCAGACCCACATTATGAAGAAAGTCATTAGCTCTGGCATGAAAATATTCGCCAATTGTAGGAGAGTTACGTGTTTTCTTTTAACTGCATAAAGCTGTGAGTGTAAACGGGTTTTTTTTGGATTTCCCACTTCAGCACATTTAGCTTTCTTAATGAGCCCACTGCTGGTCCCAGCTGTGCTGGGTTTTCTAGCCAGTTTCTCCTGGTCTTATGGCAGCCCTTGGAGGTCAGGGCAGTTATGACGATTCTCACTCTGGAGCTGGGGAAACTGAGGCTTAGGGAGGGCGCGTGGCAGCCTGAGGGTCCCACAGGCAGTGAGCAGAGAAATAAGGAGCGGCCAGCGGGGGTGCCAGCCCCTGCGTCCTGGGATCCTCTTCTTCATTTTGTGTTCACCGCCTGGCCCTGGTGGCTGTACCTTCCTTCCCCTCCATGGGCCGCACATCTGGCTCTCATAAGAGGACAGCCCTGGGGCTCCTGGATCTGCCTTGCCTTAACAGAGATCTCGTTGTGTCTGGAGCTGCAGGTGTCTGGAAGCCCAGCTCCCTGCCCTGAGGCAGGACAAGGAGTGGCTGTGACTCACACCCTGGGCTGGATTCCCCTGCAGGGTGGGCTGAAGCCTGCCTCCCTCCTTAAGGGGCTTGGTTTAAGGCCACACCCTGACCCGGCTTCCTGCTCTTCCTGATCCCCTCTCCCCACCCCTTTCTCATCGTCCCTGGTGCAGATCCTAGATCTAGTCCTTGCATGAAGGTCCTCCTCTCAGGATCTGCTTCAATGGTACCTGACATAAAATAGGTATATGGGGCGGGGGGAGAGGAGCATTCAGAGACACCCTGGGGCTCCATACTGCATGCTTTTCAGACACTGGGATGCTGGGAATGCACCCCTTATTGCAAACCTCACCCTCAATTCCTGCCGCTTGTAAAGCCTTAGGGAACCCCCACCCAGAGGTCCCCTTCGCAGATGGGTCCAGTCCAGCATCACTTCTGCCTGCGGAGGTTCCCAGCACTCTTGGGGAAGAATAGTCTGAGAGATGCTGTCCTGCTTGGAGAGTAGCCCAGCCTCTGCCGGTGGTTTCTTGAAGCCTTGCTCCTTGTCTTGGGCCAAAGTGTCTCCTCCTGCTAATTCCCTCCTAGAAATCTCCTTTTGAATGCCCCTCTTTCATGTTAGGGTGGTTATAGATGGCTTTCATAGAGATTACCATACTCTCTTTAGAACAAATTGGTTCCAACACTTCTAACTGTGGGAATGCAGCCAAAATTCTGAGAGCTCTAGAAAAGTCTGGTTCACTGGATTCACTGTCTCAGAAGAGAACTTTTTCCTGGAAAGAGGCATCTGGAGCAACATTGGTATCAGGGGCTGTCACCGAGGCCCCTTTTCTGTCAAGAGCACTGTCAGTGGTCAATGGTCAGTGGTGTGGACCTGGTGCTGGCCAGGAGTCCTGGAAGTGGTTCCTCTGTCCCGCAGCTGTGGGCCCAGGGAGCATTGATTCTGCCCAGCCCGGATCTGTTCATCTGTGAGCTGAATCCCAATAGCATCATCGAGTTCAGTGAGGATTAAGCAAGTTCACTCACCCGGAGAGCCCAGAACTGCAGTCTCTGGTTCGCAGTAAGCGCTGTGTGTGTCAGCCCATCATTGTCTGCTGGTGCTGGTCAGGGTCACAGATGAGCCTGGTCAAAACACAACCCGGGATCAGGGCTTTGGGCTTAGGAAGTGAGATTTCCGTAGGAGCGCTTTGAGATTTAGCCTGTAATGGGCAGCTTTGCTTCTAATTGTTCTTGATAGACAAGCCATAAAACATTGATTATCCCTAAACTGAGAACAGAAAGGACTAAGGGGAGGAACGGTGGCCCTGGCTCCCCCTGCCTTGCACCCACTCTGCCAGCTGATGACAGACGCAGATGGATGGAGGACGTTCCAAAGTCGAGGCTCAGGGCTGCTGCCTTTTCTCCTTCTGCTTCTTAATTAAAAAAAAATTTA
>NW_012115854.1:2570-4194 GCF_000951035.1 Colobus angolensis palliatus | reverse complement strand
TGGATACAGATAACCAGTTGTAGTAAGTTTAAATCTAGTAGGTTTTAAGATACTTTACTAAGTTTAAAATTTAAGATACACTACGTAGACTGAGACAGATTGAAAGTAAAATGTTAGAAATTTATATACCATGCAAAAATTAACTAAAAGAAAGCTATAACCATATTAATAGCAGACAAAGTAGACTTTAATGCAAAAATTATCATGAGAGATAAAGAGGGGTATTTGTTAATGATAAAAGGAAGTTGGTCTGGCATGGTGGCTCATGCCTGTAATCCCAGCACTTTCAGAGGCTAAGGTGGGCAGATCACAAGGTCAGGAGATCAAGAACATCCTGGCTAACACGGTGAAACCCCGTCTCTACTAAAATACAAAAAATTAGCCTGGCGTGGTGGCACATGCCTATAGTCCCAGCTACTCAGGAGGCTGAGGCAGGAGAATCACTTGAACCTGGGAGGCGGAGGTTGCAGTGAGCTGAGATCGTGCCATTGCACTCCAGCCTGGGTGATAGAACAAGACTCTGTCTCAAAAAATAAAAAAATAAAAAATAAAAAAAAGGAAAAGTGGAAAATAAATGATTCAAACCTCCAACTCAAGAAACTAGAAAATAATCAGCAAATTAAACCCAAAGATGGTAATTGCTTGAACCTGGGAGGCAGAGGTTACAGTGAGCTGAGATCACGCCACTGCACTCCAGTCTGGGCCACAGAAGGAGACCCTTCTCAAAAAAAAAAAAGAAAGAAAGAAAAAGAAAAAATAAGCAGAAATTATAGAAGTAGGACATGATATATAATATTTGAAAATTAACAAAAGCAACTGTGTTTTTTTGACAAGATTAATATAATTGATACATCTCTAGTAAACCAAAGAAAAAAGAAGAGAAAATACAAGTTATGAATTTCAGAATAAAACAAGATCACTACAACATGTCATAGAGATCAAAAAGATAATAAGATACTATGATCAATTTTATGTCAATAAATTTGACAACTTAGAGAAACTTGGCAACTTTTTTAAAAAACCCAACTTACCAAAATGGACATAAGAAGAAATTTTAAATCTGAAAAATCCTAAATTTATTATTTAAATTGAAGTGACAATTAAATTCCCCTAAATTTAATTTCAGACCAATATTGCTTTAGTAATAAATTCATCCAAATGTTTAAGGAAGAAATAATGCCAATCTTACACAAACTCTTACAGAAAATAGAAAAAGATGAAACATTTCTTAAATCATGTGTGAAATTAGCCTAACCTAAGTCTGAGAAGAACTTACTAGTAAAGAAAATCACCACCCAGTATCTTTCATGAATCTCAAAATATTTGTTTAGCAAATCAAGTTCAGGGATATATAAAAGAGTACATCATGATCAAATGGGATTTATTCCAGGAATCCATGGTTGATTTAACATTTAAAAACCAATCAAAGCCTCATTAAAAGAATCAAAGAGGAAAATTATGAAATTATTTCAGTAGAGAGAGCTAATTTGGTTCAACACTTGGTTATAATAAAAATTCTCAACAAACTAATAGAAGGGAATTTCTTTGATGTTATGTAACCGCATACTTAATGATAAAGTAATAAATTATTTCTCTGAGTTTGGGAACAAGAAAAGAGTGCTCA
>NW_012115854.1:0-622 GCF_000951035.1 Colobus angolensis palliatus | reverse complement strand
ATAGCCAAGACAATCCTAAGCAAAAAGAACAAAGTGGGAGGCATCATGCTACCTGACTTCAAACTGTACTACAAGGCTACAGTAACCAAAACAGCGTGGTACTGATACAAAAACAGACACACAGATCAATGGAACAGAAGAGAGAACTCAGAAATAAGAAGCAATAAATCTAATGAGAGATGTTCAAAACCTTTACAATCAAAACTGCAAAACATATTGAGAAAAACTGAAGATTATTTAAATAAATGGAGTGATATAATCATGTGCCTGGATTAGATGGTTGTAAAGATACAGTTTCTCCTAATTTGATTAATAGATTCAATGCAATCCCAATAAAAATCAGTTAGTTAATTTTTGTGAAAATTGTCAGGCTGGTTCAAAAATTTAAGTGGAAATACAAAGCAGCAAGAATAACTGAACCAATACTAACTAAAGAAGAAAAAACATGGAGAACTTACGTTGTTAGATATTAAGACTTATTATAAAGCTGCAATAATTAAGATACTATGATATTGGCTCAAGGATACATGAATAGAGCAAAGGAATAGTATAGAGTTCAGTAGTAATGGTTACAGACATATGCATATCTGACAAAGTACTTGTATCCAAAGTATGTCAAGAA
>NW_012115853.1:12406-13699 GCF_000951035.1 Colobus angolensis palliatus | reverse complement strand
CAGGATGGTCTCGATCTCCTGACCTTGTGATCCACCCACCTTGGCCTCCCAAAGTGCTGGGATTACAGGCATGAGCCACTGTGCCCGGCCTCTGGTGGGCTTCTTTAATGTCCTTACATCATGGAGGTGAGCTTCCTCCAGAGCAAGGGAGAACAAGGTGGAGGCCACATTGTCTTTTATGTCTAGCTTCAGAAGTTATGCGCTATTGTTCCTGAATATCCTGTTGGTAACACAGGTCAGCTCCACTCATTGTGGGAAAGGACCATATAAGTATGTGAGTACCAGGAGGTGAAGATCATGAGGCCATCTTGGAGGCTGGGCTCCTCATTGTTGACTTGTTTACTATCATGAAAGTGAGTCGGCTGCAAGTACTCAAAAGTGGGCTGTAAGCACTTAAAAGTTGAGAGCTGCTCACCAGACAATTTTTCTCACCTGGACTTGTCTGTGGTGTTCCCTTGGAGGCATGACTTTACAAGTCACATAACCCAGTATGGGCTGAGTGTGGTGGTTCACACCTGTAATCCCAGTGCTTTGGGAGGTGAAGACAGGTGGATAATTTGAGCTCAGGAGTTCGAGACCAGCCTGGGCAACATGGTGAAACCCCATCTCTACAAAAAAATACAAAAATTAGCCGGCACAGTGGTGTGTGCCTGTAGTTCCAGCTGCTACTCAGGATGCTAAGGCAGGAGAATCACTTGAGCCTGGGAGGCAGAGGTTGCAGTGAGCCGAGATGGTGCCACTGCACTCCAGACTAGGGAATGGGAGTGACACCCTGTCTCAAAGTCACCCTGACTCCGTCAGAAACAAAGCCCTGCAATCCTATGACAATGAAAGTGTATTACCTGTGCCAGGTGCCAGCAGGGCACAATGGTTAAGAGAGTGAATTTTGCAACCAGACAAAACTGGATTCAAATCTTAACTCTCCTATTCGTGACTTGGGGACTTTGGGCAACTGGCTTAAACTTTCTGAGCTTCAGTATTTTTGTCTGTAAAATGGATTAAGATCAACTTCACAAGGTCATGGGAGAGATGGATTACAAGACCACAGAGCTATGATAATGGAAGTCAGGTGCCCAGCCAGCGTTGACCCATAGATTTATTATTAATAATGACAACAATAGAGTAATAGCTCACATTTATTAAGCTTCTGTTTTTGCCAATCTGTGAAGTGTGGAGCAGTTAAGAGCCTGGCTCACTGGGTACAGTGGCTCATGCCTGTAATCCCAGCACTTTGGGAGGCCGAGGCGGGTGGATCACCTAAGGTTGGGAGTTCAAGACCAGTCTGACCAACAT
>NW_012115853.1:6641-7006 GCF_000951035.1 Colobus angolensis palliatus | reverse complement strand
GATCACCTGAGGGCAGGCATTCAAGACCAGCCTGGCCAACAAGGTGAAACCCCAGCTCTACTAAAAATACAAAAATTAGCCGGGGGCTGGACACGATGGCTCACACCTATAATCCCAGCACTTTGGGAGGCCGAGGTGGGCAGATCACGAGTTCAGGAGATCGAGACCATCCTGGCTAACATGGTGAAACACCGTCTCTACTAAACAACACAATTAGCTGGGCGTGGTGGCACCCACCTGTAGTCTCAGCTACTCAAGAGGCTGAGGTAGGAGAATGGAGTGAACATGGGAGGCGGAGCTTGCAGTGAGCCGAGATCACACCACTGCACTCCAGCCTGGGCGACAGAGCGAGACTCTGTATCAAA
>NW_012115853.1:0-674 GCF_000951035.1 Colobus angolensis palliatus | reverse complement strand
ACTGAAATTTCTTTTTTTTGAGACAGAATTTCGTTCTTATTGCCCAGGTTGAAGCACAATGGCATGAGCTCTGCTCACTGCAACCTCTGCCTTTCAGGTTCAAGCGATTCTCTTGCCTCAGCCTCCTGAGTAGCTGGGATTGCAGGTGTGCACCACCACAACTGGCTAATTTTTTGCATTTTTAGTAGAGACGGGGTTTCACCATGTTGGCCAGGCTGGTCTTGAACTCCTGACCTCAGGTGATCCACCTGCCTCAGCTTCCCAAAGTTCTGGGATTACAGACATGAGTCACTGTGCGGGGCCTAGACTGAAATTTCTTTGAGAACAGGGCCTGTGTCTGTTTTGTACAAATCACAGGACCCAGTACTGAGTAGATGCTCAATAAGTATTTGTTCAATGAATACAAGAGTGAGTGAGTGAATGGATGAACAAATGCCTTTTCTCCGTGAGGTCTCAAGCTCCTCAGGAAAAAGTCTACACTTGACTCCTTTCTTTTCCGTGGCTTAGCTCTGAACTCCAAGTGAATATTTATGGAATCCTGATTAAGTGGCATGGAATATAGATAATAGAAAATACCTGTTTTTTCTCTCTTCTGGGCTCCGGTCTGCCCTGTGGCCTGGAAATAGGAGGTACTAAATAAAGATTTGTTGAGTGAGTAGTGTACAGTCTGGTCC
>NW_012115852.1:9917-11459 GCF_000951035.1 Colobus angolensis palliatus | reverse complement strand
GACCATCCTGGCTAACACACGATGAAACCCCATCTTAGCTAAAAATACAACAAATTAGCTGGGCAAGGTGGCACATGCCTGTAGTCCCAGCTACTCGGGAAGCTGAGACAAGAGAATCCCTTGAATCCAGGAGGCAGAAGTTGTAGTGAGCCAAGGTCATGCCACTGCACTCCAGAGCCTGGGCGACAGAGTGAGACTCTATCTAAAACAACAACAGAAAAAAAAAAAACAGAAACAACAAACAAACAGGAGAATCGCTTGAACCTGGGAGGTGGAGGTTGCAGTGAGCCAAGATCGTGCCACTGCACTCCAGCCTGGGTGACAGAGTGAGACTCTATCTAAAACAAAACAAAATTAAAAACCCCAGCAGAAACAACAAACAAACAAAAAAAGAAAAAAGGAAGAAGAAAAAAACAAATAAAATTTAAAAAAAGAAATTCAGAGACATAGAGGTGGTCTGAACTGTAGGGAGAAGAGAGGGACAGGAGAATGGGCATTGGGCTGAGCAAGGAGTATGGCCCTGGCCTGGAGGTGTGGAGGAGTTAAAGACATTCCAGAGCTGCAAGTTTGCCGGAGCAGGGACCTGGGCTGGGTAGAGCTAATGAGGCAAGGAGGGAGAGCAGGTCAGTCTCTGCCTTACTTGGAGGACATTAATGCCTCCCTCCAGCAGACTGCATTTTCAAAATGAGTTTGGAAACACTCAGTGAATCGTGACGTTAATATAGAAAGCTTCAGCCAGCATTAAAAACAAACAAACAAAAAAAAAATATGAATGCATTGCACATAATAGCGGCAAGAATTGTTTTGTGAGTTTTTCTGAGCTTAGTATGTATGGATGTCTGTAGGTGTTGGCTGGGTCCCCACGGAAGATGCCTGTCTTACCGAGGGTTGTCACAGTTGGAGGCTCGCTGCCGAGAATCACGGCCCCGTGCAGAAGGGTTCAGGGAACGCTCTTGCGGCTTCTTAGTCCGTCTTGTGACTGCTCCGCCTGGGTGCGGAGAACGGGAGGGGCTCCGCCTCGCCCCGCACCTGTGGGCTGCTGGCATTTCCTGAGGCTGCTGGTTGTTTGAAGGCTTAACTGCAACCTGCTGTGAAGCAGCTCTTGCTGAGTGCAAAGCATTTTTGAGGGAGTGGGGGTGGGGGTGTGGACTCTCTGCTTAATTAAAACAGGGAGAGGTTGACATGAGGGACCTTTAGTGGTTTTTGATCTCTCTCTCTTGCTCTGCCTGCTTTCTAACTTGAGGGGGGAAGAAAGCCTTTTCCTACTCTTTCTTCTTCAACCTCTCCCATCTTTCACAGACCTGGCAGGTGCGCTGGGCGTTCTGCCCTCCCTGAGGCCCCTCCTTCTCCATCTTGAAAGGGCTGCATTCTGGGTGCAGTTTATACATAGGGTGTTGTTGCTTGCGGGAATTAATCGTTCATCCAGCTAAATGACCTTGACCTTCTGAAGAGTCTTGACCTTCTAAAGGGTTTCAAAAATACATATATAGGCCGGGCGCAGTGGCTCACGCCTGTAATCCCAGCACTTTGGGAGGCCGAGGC
>NW_012115852.1:4575-5728 GCF_000951035.1 Colobus angolensis palliatus | reverse complement strand
CTCTCTCTTTCCCTCTCCCTTTCCTTCCCTCTCTCTCCCTGTCTCTCTCCCTCTCTCTCCCTCTCCCTCTATCTCTCTCCCTCTCCCTCCCCTCACTCCCCCTCCCTCTCCCTCCCCCTTCTCCCTCCCTCCATCTCTTCCTCTCTCTCCCTCCTCTCTTCCTCTCCCTCCCTCTCTCTCTTTCTCACTCTCCCTCCCTCTCTCTCACTCTCCCTCTCTCTCCCTCCCTCTCTCTCCCTCTCTTTTCCTCTCTCTACCTTTGCCCCTGCCCTCTCCCACTCCCTCTCACCCTCTCCCTCTCCCCCTTCCCTCTACTCCTCCTCCTCCCCTCTACTCCTCCCCCTCTCCCTTTCCCTCTCCCCCACCCTCTCCCCCACCCCCTCTCTCTCCCTCTCTCACCATGGAATGCACTGGCTCTGCCTCGCCTTCCCTGAGGCCTCACCAGAGGCAGATGCTGGGGCCATGCTTTCTGTACAGGCTGCAGAACCGTAAGCCAATTAAACTTTTCTTTATAAATTATTCAGTCTCAGGTATTTCTTTACAGCAATGCAAAACAGACTAATTCAGTGCCCTTATAAGACAGGCTGGAAGGAGCTCCCCAACTCCTTCTGCCATGTGAGGCACAGCCGCAAGGTGCCATCTTTGAAGCAGAAAGCAAGCTCCTCACCAGACACGGCACCTGCTGGCCCCTTGACCTTGGTCTTTCCGGCCCTCAGAACTGTGAGCAATACATTTCTGTGGTTTATAAATGACCCAGTCTAAGGCATTTTGTTCTAGCAGCCTGAACAGACTAAGACAGTTTCCATAATAAATAGGGTCGGCCCATGGAGTAGGGGCTTCCTGAATAAAACTTGACCAAGACGAAGGAGGTGGCCATACGAATACCCGGTGGAAGAACGTTCTAGGCAGATGGCACGGCTAAGGCAGAGACCTCAGGGACTGCTTCTTCCTGGTAGAATATAAGCTGTCTGAGAGTAGAGGCACTGTTTTCATCACTCAGCAACCTCAAGCCTGGCACTGTGCTTGGCCTGGGGTGGGCATGGAAGTGTTTGCTGAAGGAATGAATGAGACTTTAGTCTCCTGCTGCCAAAGCTGGGAGTGACCAGTGTGGAAGGGGTTGTTTAAAATCTCTGGCAGTGGTCCCCAACTCTGA
>NW_012115852.1:0-424 GCF_000951035.1 Colobus angolensis palliatus | reverse complement strand
GAGTAACACCCTCTTCTTCTTTGAAAAGTTTCCAGCCTTCTAGAGGGGAAGAAAGAGCCAGGATTAGAATATATAGAAGCTTAAATATGGCACCAAGGACCTTATTGCAGCCCCATGTCATATACATCCCATAGTGGGATTTGGTTTGTTGGGCCAATTGCTTCCCAATGATTGGGAATTGGGTGAGTGTGTGTCATCAGTAAATGTTGCTGACTAATGTCCACTATGGGTCAGGGACAAGGTCTCAGCAACTGGGCATACGACCCTGGAGGCCAGTGCCTGGCCCCAAAACCCATGCAATAACTGTTGTTGAATAAATGGACTGCAGGGCCAGTGAATCCTGATGCTCAGCACCACCAAGGCTCCTGGATGGGAAGCACCAGACCTTGTGAAAGACCAGTGGTTTAATTGCCTCCTATTCACC
>NW_012115851.1:10201-10653 GCF_000951035.1 Colobus angolensis palliatus | reverse complement strand
AGTGGCGTGATTTCTGCTCACTGCAACCTCTGCCTCCCAGGTTCAAGCAATTCTCCTGCCTCAGCCTCCTGAGTAGCTGGGACTGCAGGCACATGCCGCCATGCCCTGCTAATTTCTTTTGTATTTTAGTAGAGACGGGGTTTCACCATGTTGCGCAGACTGGTCTCTTAACTCCTGAGCTCAGGCAATCCGCCCACCTTGGCCTCCCAAAGTGCTACGATTACAGGCATGAGCCACCGCACCTGGCCTTTTAATTACATTTATGTATTTATTTATTTTTTGAGACAGAGTCTCGCTCTATTGGCAGGCTGGAGTGCAGTGGCGCGATCTCGGCTTACTGCAACCTCCGCCTCCCGGATTCAAGCAATTCTTCTACCTCAGCTTCCCGAGTAGCTGGGACTACAGGTGCACACCACCGTGCCCGGCTAATTTTGTATTTTTAGTAGAGACGG
>NW_012115851.1:8668-10151 GCF_000951035.1 Colobus angolensis palliatus | reverse complement strand
CTGGGACTACAGGCGCCCACCACCACACCCAGCTATTTTTTTATATTTTTTTAGTAGAGACGGGGTTTCCCCATGTTTACCAGGATGGTCTCCATCTCCTGACCTCGTGATCCGCCCCCCTTGGCCTCCTAGAGTGCTGGAATTACAGGCGTGAGCCACCGTGCTTGGCCTAAACTGCCTCTTTTTCCACCTTTTCAACTTCCATCACCAGTAATCCTTAAGTAGAAAGTCAGGGAGCAACTCTGGCTGCTGTGTTTCAGGTAATTAGGGCCACTGTTGGCATATACTTTACCATAGGTGTGTGTTTGTTCAGAGTGTTCACATTTTCACAGATTAAACAGACTGTGTGGCAGATCCAGGGGATCAGTAAAAATGAAAAGGCAAGGGAAAATGGGACCAGGAGTAACAGCTAAAGACTTGTTTTGCCCAGAAGACTGAGGAAGGGAGGACTTAATGACCAGGAGGAGACGATGACAGTGTCCACTGAACCCTCCCAGGTGACTTCAATCTCAGAGGTCCTGGTCTCTCTTCACAGACTCCCTAAACCATTCCATGTTGTACTGCCACGGGTTTAAGTTCCACTGCCAACACACACCTCAAACACACTTTCAACTCTCTGGCACTAGCTTCGCTCCAGAGCTCCAGAGTCATGATTCCAGTTCCGTTCAGTTCAGTTCTCCCCGAATGCAACACAGCTCCTCAGACCTAATTTGTTCCCACTGATATTCCTTTGTGTTTCCTCTTTCAGTTGATGGGACTGTCCTCCACCCATTCATTCCCGCCCAGGAGTCATCCTAGACTCCACCTTTTCTTTCCCTCCTCAGATCCCTCATTCCTTGAGTGCCTCTCTGCTGTCCTAATCCCCACCCTGCCTCTGCTCAAAGGCTCACTCACTGACTTTAAGCTAAGCTCCTTATGGTTTTCAATCATGATTTAAGAATTTTTTTTTTTTTTTTTACATCTTCAGCACCTATTTCCATATCTGGAATATTGTAGAAGCTCAGAAATGTTTCCTGAAACGCATAAACTGCCTTTCTGCCTAAAATATAAACAGACTATTGTAATTTTCCCTACAGGACAAATTCTAGAAGCGAATGCGGCCCTTCAAGGTCTGGTTCCTTTTAACATCTGTAGCCTTACCTCACACCCCTACTCCCTCAAAGTTTTGCTTCAGCAATTTTTTTTTTTTTTTTCTGAGACGGAGTGTCGCCCTGTTGCCCAGGCTGGAGTGCAATAGTGCCATCTCAGCTCACTGCAACCTCACCTTTAGTAGAGACGGGGCTTCACCATGTTGGCCAGGCTGGTCTCAAACTCCTGACCTCATGATCCGCCTGTCTCTACCTCCCAAAGTGCTGGGATAATAGGCATGCGCCACCATGCCTAGCTAATTTTGTATTTTTAGTAGAGATGGGGTTTCTCCATGTTGGCCAGGCTGGTCTCGAACTCCTGACCTCAGGTGATCCACTTGCCTCAGCTTCCCAAA
>NW_012115851.1:0-1418 GCF_000951035.1 Colobus angolensis palliatus | reverse complement strand
TCGCTCTGTCGCCCAGGCTGGAGTGCAGTGGCGTGATCTCAGCTCACTACAATCTCCACCTCCTGGATTCAAGCGATTTTCCTGCCTCAGCCTCCTGAGTAGCTGGGATTACAGGTGCACACCACCACACCCAGCTAATTTTTGTATTTTTTAGCAGAGACAGGGTTTAACCCTGTTGGCCAGGCTAGTCTCGAACTCCTGGACTCAAGTGATCCACCCACCTCAGCCTCCCAAAGTGCTGGGATTACAGGCATGAGCCACTGCACCCGGCCTGCACTTGCTACTTCTGCCCAGAATGCACTCATCCTAGCTGCTTCTCTCACCTTGTTTAGGTCTCTGCTTAAATGTCACCTCATCAGTGAGGCCTTTCCTAGTCACCTATATCAAAAGCAACCACTGCCTGCCTCCCAGCTTGCCTGCCTGTCCTCTATCCCCATTCTACCTTGCTTTATTTTTCTATCATTACCGTATCTCCAGGACCATGAACAGTACTTGACAGAGTAGGCATTCAGTACATATTTGTTGAATGAATGTGGCTATATATATATATATAAGCTGAAAAACTGACTTTTAAAAAAATGCTCTCAAGTCACTTTTCTATCTCACTGAGTTGGCATCCCCTCTCACTACCTGGGGGCACCTTAGCGCTGTTTTTTAGAGTTTATCTCCCTCCCCCAACACAAATGCACATCACATCCACACACACTCAGCCACACCCGCTCATGCTGCTCAGGCCAAAAAACTCAGTCTCCCTTCATTCCTTCATCACTCCTCCAGCCTCCTTCCACTCTCATCTCCAACAGTCCTGGGATTGCTCCAGAGACATGACCTCACATCTGAAGAGAGGACCCCCTTTTCTGGCCCAGCTGTACCCTCTCAAGGACTTCATGACTTTGGCTCCATCAGATACAACAGTGAACGTAGGAACTTTGTTTCTCTTCCTTGCCAACAATCCTTATCTGCCTTATATTGAGCCTCACCCCTGGAAGGGCCTGCTCTGCCTTCTACATCTTACCTATGGGACACTGCTCACCACAGTTCACTGGACAGAAAGGAAAGAAAAGAGAAAAGAAAAAGGAAAGGAAAGCGAGTGAAAGAAAGAAAGAAAGAAAGGGCGGGAGGGCCAGGTGCGGTAGCTCACGCCTGTAATCCCAACACTTTGGGAGGCCAAGGCAGGCAGATCACCTGAAGTCAGGAGTTCAAGACCAGCCTAACCAACGTGGAGAAAACCTATCTCTATAAAAATACAAAATTAGCTGGGTGCGGTGGCACGTGCCTGTAATCCCAGCTAGTCCGGAGGCTGAGGCGGGAGAATCACTTGAACCCAACCTGGGAGGCGGAGGTTGCAGTGCGCTGAGATCATGCCATTGCACTCCAGCCTGGGCAACAAGAGCAAAACTCTGAAAAAAAAAAGAAAA
>NW_012115850.1:8443-8807 GCF_000951035.1 Colobus angolensis palliatus | reverse complement strand
TGTTGAATAAAAGTGGTGAGAGCGGCCATCCTTGTCTTGTTCCCCTGCTGAGAGTGAATGCTTTCAACATTTTCTCATTCAGTATTATATTGGCTATGGGTTTGTGTGCCAATTTTTCTGAGAGTTTTAATCATAAAACGATGCTGGATGTTGTCAAGTACCTTTTCGGTGTATATTGAGAGGATCATGTGATTTTTATATTCTTTTTATGTGCTGTACCACATTTATTGACTTGTGTATGTAGAACCATTCCTGCATCGCTAATATGAAACCTACTTGATCTTGGTGGATTATGTTTTTGATGTGCTGTTGGATTCAGTTAGCTACTATTTTGTTAAGAATTTCTGCATCTGTGTGCATCAGG
>NW_012115850.1:7369-7808 GCF_000951035.1 Colobus angolensis palliatus | reverse complement strand
TAAAAGGGGTTCAGTTCTTGATTTGATTCTCTGCTTGGTCACTTGGAGGGGTCTTTAGGGTCTTCTAGGTATACGATTATATTATCAGCAAACAGCAACAGTTTTACTTCCTCTTTACCAATTTGGATGCTCTTTGTTTATTTCCCTTGTTTGATTGATTTGGCTAGGACTTTCAGTACTCTGTTGAATAAAAGTGGTGAGAGTGGCCATCCTTGTCTTGTTCCCCTGTTGAGAGTGAATGCTTTCAACTTTTTCTCATTCAGTATTATGTTGGCTGTGGTTTGTGTGCCAATTTTTCTGAGAGTTTTAATCATAAAACGATGCTGGATGTTGTCAAGTACCTTTTCAGTGTATATTGAGAGGATCATGTGATTTTTAAATTCTTTTTATGTGCTGTACCACATTTATTGACTTGTGTATGTAGAACCATTCCTGCATC
>NW_012115850.1:0-414 GCF_000951035.1 Colobus angolensis palliatus | reverse complement strand
TTGTTTGAATTTTTTATTTACCTAAAATTTGGACTGAATGCTAAACTTTTTCCTGTCTACTAGTTTCAAAACTAATGGTTTCAGAATTTTCTTCCATTTTCCTTCCATTTTGGTATATTATAAATAAAAACTGTGCTTTTAAAATTTGTATCTTTTTTTAAATCACACTTTTAAGTTCTGGGATACATGTGCAGAACCTGCAGGTTTGCCACATAGGTATACATGTGCCATGGTGTTTTGCTGCACCCATTAACCCATCATCTACATTAGGTATTTCTCCTAATGCTATCCCTCCCTTAGGCCCCCACCCCCTAACAGACCCCAGTGTATGATGTTCCCCTCCCTGTGTCCATGTGTTCTCATTGTTCAACTCCCACTTATGAGTGAGAACATGTGGTGTTTGGTTTTCTGTTC
>NW_012115849.1:14560-15874 GCF_000951035.1 Colobus angolensis palliatus | reverse complement strand
TTTTTTTTTTTTTTTTTTTTTTTTTTCTGAGACGGAGTCTCGCTCTGTCCTCCAGGCAGTGGCGCCATCTTGGCTCACTGCAAGCTCCGCCTCTCGGGTTCACGCTATTCTCCTGCCTCAGCCTCCGGAGTAGCTGGGACTACAGGCACCTGCCACCACTCCCGGCTAATTTTTTTGGATTTTTAGTAGAGACGGGGTTTCACCGCGTTAACCAGGATGGTCTCGGTCTCCTGACCTCGTGATCCGCCCGTCCCGACCTCCCAAAGTGCTGGGATTACAGGCATGAGCCACCGCACCTGGCCTGCATTGCTTACTTTTTCAAAGTGATTAAAAATATCATGGGGAAGCACTCTAAATGTGAAATTGGGGAATGGTTAGTAAAATTATGATTGATTCACCCACCCACGTATCCATTTACCTATCCATCCAGGCATGCACTACCCCCTGCAAGCCGCCTACCTATCTTTCAACTCCTCATCCAATCACACATCCAACCATCTAACCAGCCATCTGCTTACTCTGTACATGTTGACTAAGCTCCCTCCATGTGACAGGCACTGTATCTGCCACCGAAATCAATAAGCAAGACAACAAGGTGCCTGTCCTCATGGAGCTTATAGTCCGTTGAGGGAGTGTGACAATAGACAAGTAAACAAATAGATAAGATCATTTCCGGCCATAAAATTATAAAGTTCCCTCTGCCCTCTGCCAAACAGAAACTAAAGCAGGGTGCTGAGATCAAGAGAGACTGAAGGAGTCGTTTGGCATCTATGGTGGTCAAAGTGGGCTCTATCTGAAGACGTGATATATTAACTGAGCTATGAAGGGTGAGAAGGAGCTACTACATAAAGAACCAGGGAAGTGCTTCAGAGGTTGAAGGAGGAGGCAGTGCAAAGGTCCTGGGGCAAAAATGAGCATGGTGTGTTAAAGGAATGCCAAGCAAACCTGTGTGGCTGGAATGTAACGGGGTGGGGAGAGGAACCAGACGGGATTAAAGAATCAATGGAGAGCCACTCTCTGGACTATTATAAGGCCATTTAAAATTAGCAACAAAGACCCTGCATACCATGGACAATGCTTACATTTGAATGCCAAGTGGAAAGCAGATTAGAAAATGATGTCATAGTATGACGTCAACTGTGTGAATCATTCTAAACTGCTGTAAAGAGTAATAAAAGGGAAATATAGCTAAATATTAACCATCACTGCTAGGTAAGGGGATTTTATATTTTCCAAATTTTTTTTACCATGGTTGAGCACTAATTTTTTAATCCATATAAAAATAAAAATAAATCACTTTTTTTTTTTTTTTTT
>NW_012115849.1:9841-10195 GCF_000951035.1 Colobus angolensis palliatus | reverse complement strand
TGGTGATGATGATGGTGGTCATGATAAAGGTGTGATGGTGATGATGATGGTGGTGATGGTGATGATGATGGTGATGGTGATGATGGTAATGATAGTGATGGTGATGATGATGGTGGTGATGGTGATGATGATGGTGATGATGATGATAGTGATGGTGATGGTGATGACGGTGGTGGTGATATGATGGTGATGATGGTGGTGATGATGGTGATGGTGATGATGGTGATGATGGTGGTGATGGTGATGATGATGATGGTGATGGTAATGATAGTGATGATAGTGATGGTGATGGTGATGATGGTGGTGGTGATATGATGGTGATGATGGTGATGATAGTGATGGTGATGGTGATGA
>NW_012115849.1:0-693 GCF_000951035.1 Colobus angolensis palliatus | reverse complement strand
GGCCTGCAGCCATGGGAAGGCATTTGGGCAGGATGGGGCAGAGGAGGTGACAGGTCTGTCCAAGGACAGATCGATGAAATCTCCAGGGTGCTAGGTCACATGGCAATCCTGTCTCCATTAGAGCCCTTAGGTCCACAGCACCAGTGCAGGGGCCCTTAGGTTGATGCTTTATGATTAGGAAGACAGAGGCACTAGGCCTCGCATTCGGAAGGAGGACCCTGAACCTGCTCCACGCTGAATCAAGCCACTGTGTCTTTGCCATTCAGGTTCTTCTGCCTAGAGCACCCTCCCTAATTTATTCTGTTTTCAAGATTTGGTTCAAGGGTCTCTGCCTCTAGAGCCCTTAGGTCCACAGCACCAGTGCAGGGGCCCTTAGGTTGATGCTTTATGATTAGGAAGACAGAGGCACTAGGCCTTGCATTCGGAAGGAGGACCCTGAACCTGCTCCACGCTGAATCAAGCCACTGTGTCTTTGCCATTCAGGTTCCTCTGCCTAGAGCACCCTCCCTAATTTATTCTGTTTTCAAGATTTGGTTCAAGGGTCTCTGCCTCTAGAAACTCTTGAGTGGAACTGACCACTCTCAACTTTGGTTGTCTCCTGCCCAGAATTCTTCCCCCAGCATCATCTACCATCCAAGATAGCCTGGGTCCATCTTTCTTAATTTGACTGAAATTTCATCTTTGAAGGTGAGG
>NW_012115848.1:11264-11549 GCF_000951035.1 Colobus angolensis palliatus | reverse complement strand
GTCTCTACTAAAAATACAAAAATTAGCTGGGCGTGGTGGCATGCACCTTGTAATCCTAGCTTCTCAGGAGGCTGAGGCAGGAGAATGGCGTGAACCCAGGAGGCAGAGCTTGCAGTGAGCCAAGATTGCGCCACTGCACTCCAGCCTGGCCGACAGAGTGAGACTCCGTCTCAAAAAATATATATAAATATATATAGATAGATAGATATACACACACACACATGTAAAATGAATTCATGCAAATACTTCTAATTCAGATTACAGGATGTTTTTTCTTTTTTTTTT
>NW_012115848.1:8424-8783 GCF_000951035.1 Colobus angolensis palliatus | reverse complement strand
GCAGTGAGCCGAGATCACGCCATTGCACTCCAGCCTGGACAACAGAGCAAAACTATGTCTCAAAAAAAAGTGTTTAGTGCATGTCCTTTCAGAAATGCACATACACACACACAATACATATACATAAGTATTTGTATGTATATATGTATAAATGTATTTCTCAAAGGATATACATCAAAATGTTAAACAGTTGGCTAGGTGCCGTGCTGTAACCCCAGCACTTTGGGAGGGGAAGGTGGGAGGACCCCTTGAGCCCAAGAGGTGGAGACTAGCTTGGGTAACATAGAGAAACCTCGTGTCTTTTTTTTTTTTTTTTTTTTTTGAGTTAATCCCACTGATACAAAGTGAGGCTGGGAAGC
>NW_012115848.1:0-1618 GCF_000951035.1 Colobus angolensis palliatus | reverse complement strand
CCATGTTGGCCAGGCTGGTCTCGAACTCCTGACCTCAAGTGATCCACCTGCCTTGGCCTCCCAAAGTGCTGGGATTACAAGTGTGAGCCACTGCGCCTGGCCCTATTTTTTTTTAATTTATTTTTATTATTTATTATTTTTTTTGAAATGGAGTTTTGCTTTTGTTGCCCAGGCTAGAGTGCAGTGGTGTGATCTCAGCTCACTGCAACCTCTGCCTCCCAGGTTCAAGTGATTCTTCTGCCTCAGTCTCCCAAGTAGCTGGGATTACAGGTGTGCACCATCATGCCTGGCTAATTTTGTATTTTTAGTAGAGATGGGGTTTCACTCTGTTGGTCAGGCTGGTCTCAAACTCCTGACTCACCTCAGCCTCCCAAAGTGCCGGGATTCCAGGCTTGAACCACTGCACCTGGCCTTAATGTTTTTTAGAGACAGGGTCTTGCTCTGTTGCCCAGGCTAGTTTTGAACTCCTGGTCTCAAGCGATCCTCCTGTCTTGGCCTCCCAAAGTGTTGGAGTTATAGGTGTGAACCACTTCACCTGGCAGAAGTATGATTCTTAAATTAGGATTAACTTTTTGGAGACTTGTTTTAGAAATGACTTATTTTTTATGAATGAGTTATGACTGAGAATACTTGGATGTGATAACTTGAATAATTTATGTGTTGGGCCTCCTAGAGGATAAAGTTCATACCAGAATATTTTTGGGAAGAATTTGGTTGAAATTGCTAGATTTTTTTTTTAAAGGTACAAGATAATTATGATTGTGTTCCCTCTCAGATATTGAATTCTTTCTTTCTATGGTTTTCTAGAGAATGAAGATCTGGAAAACTACAAGGATACCTCTCTATTGGCTTCTGCCACTGATCCAGAACCCCGTTCCTCACCCCACAGGTAACCACTTTGAATAGAATGCTTTCCGAGGTTTTATCTTCTGAGATGAGGAATTGGTGAAAGAAATAGGTAGTGACTTTAAGGGGGAAGATAAGTTAAAGTAAAGAATGTGGGCCAGGCACGGTGGCGCATGCCTGTCCTCCCAGCATTTTGGGAGGCCGAGGCGGGTGGATCACGAGGTCAGGAGATGGAGACCATCACTGAACAACATAGTGAAACCCTGTCTCTACTAAAAATACAAAAAAAAAAAAAAAAATTTAGCGGGATATGGTGGCAGATGCCTGTAGTCCCAGCTACTCGGGAGGCTGAGGCAGGAGAATGGCGTGAACCTGGGAGGCGGAGCTTGGAGTGAGCTGAGATTGCACCATTGCACTCCAGCCTGGGTGACAGAGTGTGACTCTGTCTCAAAAAAAAAAAAAAAAAAAGTGGATAGTTGGCCAGACACTGTGGCTCACGCCTGTAATCCCAGCACTTTGGGAGGCTGAGGCGGGCAGATCACGAGGTCAGGAGTTTGAGACCAGGCTGGACAACATGGTGAAACCCCGTCTCTACTAAAAATACAAAAATTAGCCAGGCATGGTGGCGCATGTCTGTAATCCCAGCTGCTCAGAAGGCTGAGGGAGAGGAATCGCTTGAACCCAGGAGTCAGAGGTTGCGGTGAGCCGAGATCACGTTATTGCACTCCAGCCTGGGTGACAGAGCGAGACTCTGTCTCAAAAACAAAAAAAC
>NW_012115847.1:12740-13123 GCF_000951035.1 Colobus angolensis palliatus | reverse complement strand
TGTTTGTCTACTTTCTAGAGAGAAACGACTTGAAGTCAGTACCTAAGTATATGAAGGAATTATGCAGGGATGGATGATATATTGAGCTTGATGGTTTGAGCTCAGGAGTTTGAGACCAGCCTGGCAGCAAAGTGAGACCCTATCACTACAAAAAATACAAAAATTAGCTGGGCATGGGGGTGCACACCTGTACTCCCAGCTACTCAGGAGGCTGAGGTGGGAGTGAAAGGGCATACCACAAGAATATTTCACGTCAAAGCCTTTTGTAAAGCGTGTACCCACCCCATCGCTAAACCTAGCAACAAAGTGAAATAGGGCAAGGTTGAAAAACAACTCCCAAACTAACTTAGGCAAACAATTCCAGGAATCTAGAAAGCAGAACA
>NW_012115847.1:6552-7965 GCF_000951035.1 Colobus angolensis palliatus | reverse complement strand
GCCTCGGCCTCCCAAAATGCTGGGATTACAGGCGTGAGCCACCACGCCTGGCCACAAACCTTTTTACAAAATAAAGCCTGAGTTTCAGCTGAGACGCTTCGGGAGAATTGAATTGTTCAGTGGCAATGGCGTGATCTCAGCTCACTGTAACCTCCACCTCCCCGATTCAAACAATTCTCCTGCCTCAGCCTCCTGAGTAGCTGGGATTATAGGCATGTGCCACCACATCCAACTAATTTTTGTATTTTTAGTAGAGATGGGGTTTCTCTATGTTGGCCAGGCTGTTCTCAAACTCCTGACCTCAGGTGATATGCCTGCCTTGACCTCCCAAAGTGCTGGGATTATAGGAATGAGCCACTTCGCCCAGGCCTCACAGGCTCACTTTTTTGTTTGTTTGTTTGTTTTTGAGACAGAGTTTTGCTCTTGTTGCCCAGGCTAGAATACAATGGCGCAGTCTCGGCTCACCGCAACCTCCATCTCCCGGGTTCAAGAGATTCTCCTGCCTCAGCCTCCCAAGTAGCTGGGATTACACTACAGGCATGCGCCACCAAGCCTGGCTAATTTTGTATTTTTAGTAGAGATGGGGTTTCTCCATATTGGTCACGCTGGTCTCAAACTCCCTACTTCAGGTGATACACCCACCTTGGCTTCCCAAAGTTGTGAGATTACAGGTGTGAGCCACCGCGCCCAGCCCATAGGTCACTTCTAATCATGACAGTCACCATATGAAACTGAAGCTGCCAGTTACCAGGGCAGCACAGTCACACACTCTGATTAGTCATTGCTTTTCCTCTCAAGAAACTGAAGCTAATTCTGGCTGATTACAGATAAAGGGAATTAATAAAAGTATCCTGGGCAGCCCATACAAGTATTAGGAGACTGGAGATGAAAAGCTGAATGCTGATCTTCCAGAAAGTATGCCCTAAAAGCATGCTCAGACCCCCACTGCTGCAGCCCTACTCAGTGGAATAGGAGAGACTCCTGCTGTCATTCACACTGCACCAAGGATACATGCCTTTCTGTGCCAGGAGTCTAGCCTCGCAAACTACACCACTATTGAGGGCCAGGTGCCTCTAATACCACCCTCACTAGCAAAATGGATCCTGTGTGGACCTCATTTTCAAGTTGCTCACATGTGCATTGAAGGAAGTGACATGAAAGCCAAGAGGAGATAAGATTTTCCAATAAAGGAAGGCGTGATTGGTCTATGCTGTTTACTAAGTGGGAAAAAAAACCCAATAATCTGCAAATGAACTGTGGCTTTTGGCCTGACTACCCCCAATAAAGACAACTGAAAAAAGATTTAAAATAAAAATATTTATGGCTGGGCATGGTGGCTCACACCTGTAATCCCAGCACTTTGGGAGGCCAAGGTGGGTGGATCACCTGAGGTCAGGAGTTCGAGACCAGCCT
>NW_012115847.1:0-927 GCF_000951035.1 Colobus angolensis palliatus | reverse complement strand
GAGTTTCATTCTTGTTGCCGAGGTCAGAGTGCAATGGCACAATCTCGGCTCATTGCAACCTCCGCCTCCTGGGTTCAAGGATTCTCCTGCCTCAGCCTCCCCAGTAGCTGGGATTATAGGCAGGTACCACCACACCCTCCTAATTTTTTTTTTTTGTTTGTTTTTAGTAGTGATGCGGTTTCACCATGTTGGCCAGGCAGGTCTTGAACTCCTGACCTGAGGTGATCCACCCGCCTTGGTCTCCCAAAGTTCTGGGATTACAGGTGTGAGCTACCATGCCCAGCCTTGAAATTGTTGTTTCTAACAAATCTTAAAAGACACCCAGACTTCAGCAATTGTTATTATATTCAGATTTTTTTGGTTTGTTTTTGTGACAATCTTGCTCTTTTACACAGTCTGGAGTGCAGTAGCATGATCATGGCTCACTGCAGCCTCAAACTCCTGGGCTTAAGCAATTCTCCCACCTCAGCCTCCCGGGTAGCTGGGACTACATGTGCGGTATCATGCCTGGTTAATTTTTAAATTTTTAGAGATGGGGTCTTGCTATGTTGCCCAGGCTTGTAGAATCACTCTTCATATTATTCACTAACACTGCCTCCACCACATTAATACGGCAACAGGTCTAGAAATTATTTAAAACAAAAATTTCCAATGTTTACATATATTGTGTGATATATGTATGTATGTATGTGTGTGTGTGTATCATTCCAAGGTACTAATTTTTTCCTGCAGAGAATATTCAGTATTGTAGCTGCATTGGCTAGCTGGGGATTCTGTTCACCATCACATTGTCCCGGACTGAATCTGAGGACAAAAAACCACTTTGGGAACAAATTCTTTTTATTTTTATTTTTTTTTATTTTTGAGACGGAGTCTTGCTTTGTCGCCCAGGCTGGAGTGCAGTGGCACGATCTCAGCTCACTGAAA
>NW_012115846.1:8841-9330 GCF_000951035.1 Colobus angolensis palliatus | reverse complement strand
ATCCTAGAAGATCCACTCACTAGTTTTGTGGGTATAAAACAACCTTTCTAGGCCTTTTTCTCCACGGTAGGAAAATGAGTGTATAATTCTGGGGCGGATTTCAAATAGAAGGAGAGGAAGAGAGAAGGAGTTTGGAAGGAAACAGCAGCTAACAGCAGCTGAGGTGAGAGCGAGCAGGATGTGTCTTAGGAAGCCTGAACAGAGGCTCTCTTTTTGGAGCTGGTAGGGAGAAAATTTGTTTTGGAGGGCCCTCTATTCTGGAATTTCTCGGAAGCCTTTATAGCTCGCAAGGTGGGAAGTGTCATCAAGGTAAATTTCAGGAAAATTAATAAGTAAGCAGTAACTAGTGTATGTTAGAAATAACTCAATCAAGACCCTATTAGGTACAGGTGACAGGCCTTGATGTTCATCCTATTTTGATTCTCAGTTTAAAAGAAATGCTGAAAATATGTGTTTAGAATCATATTTTGTGTTAAGAAATGTTTGTTT
>NW_012115846.1:2700-3381 GCF_000951035.1 Colobus angolensis palliatus | reverse complement strand
CTTATAAACCACGGAGTCAAACGCATAAATCACAGAGTCACACTCATAAACTGGAGTCACACTCATAAACCAGAGTCACACTCATAAACCACGGAGTCACACTCATAAACCACAGAATCACACCCATAAACCACGGAATCATACTTATAAACCACGGAGTCAAACTCATAAACCACAGAGTCACACCCATAAACCACGGAGTCACACTCAAACCATGGAGTCACACCCATAAACCATGGAGTCACACTCATAAACCACGGAGTCACACCCATAAACCATGGAGTCACACCCATGAACCATGGAGTCACACCTATAAACCATGAAGTCACACTCAAACCACGGAGTCACACCCATAAACCACAGAGTCACACCCATAAACCACGAAGTCACATCCATAAACCACAGAGTCACACCCATAAATCACGAAGTCACACCCATAAACCATGGAGTCACACCCATGAACCACAGAGTCACACTCAAACCACGGAGTCACACCCATAAACCACGGAGTCACACTCATAAACCATGGAGTCACACTCAAACCATGGAGTCACACTCATAAACCATGGAGTCACACTCAAACCACGGAGTCACACTCAAACCATGGAGTCACACCCATAAACCACAGAGTCACACTCATAAAACATGGAGTCACACTCAAACCATGGAGTCACACCCATA
>NW_012115846.1:0-305 GCF_000951035.1 Colobus angolensis palliatus | reverse complement strand
GACAGACCTGGCACTTCTGAAATTACAGCCTCACTCAGTGGAAAGTGGGGTTCGTGTGATGGGCAAGGCACACGGGGCTCCCCTCGGCTGAAATGTCTGGAGGACACCTTGTCATCAACAGGAGGCCAATCAAGCACGTGCTGAGGGCTCTGAGAGTTCCAATTCAAAGATATATACAAGCTAGGTTTTAAAACTGACTTAATTTTATGGGACAGACCTGGCACTTCTGAAATTACAGCCTCACTCAGTGGAAAGTGGGGTTCGTGTGATGGGCAAGGCACACGGGGCTCCCCTCGGCTGAAATG
>NW_012115845.1:3031-4234 GCF_000951035.1 Colobus angolensis palliatus | reverse complement strand
CCAGGATGGTCTCGATCTCCTGACCTCGTGATCCGCCCGTCTCGGCCTCCCAAAGTGCTGGGATTACAGGCTTGAGCCACCGCGCCCGGCAACTAGGTCTTAGTCTGGGTTCCTCAGGAGCAGAAACCAAGGCAAGGATTCAAGGGCAAATAGTTTATCTAGGAGATGACCCCAGGAAACACCGGTAGGAGGGTAGGGAAGCGGGACAGGGAAGGGAAGGTAGCTGGTGGTAGTGGGTGTGACACCAAATAGGCTACCGCTGTGGGGAACGGGAACTTGCGCCTGGTGGGGACATCTGGGAGGCAGCATAGGAACCCTCTGAGAGGTGAGAGAGGTGGCCATGTGTCCACAAATTCCCATCAGTTTGAGAGATGCTGCGGGGAAGGCCAATTCTTCCCCTGGTACTTCCAGCCTGCTGTGCACCATACGGAGTCCCCTTCAACAGCTTCAGAGAAAGCCCTCAGGCCAGGAACTGCTGCAGATTGCGCCTGGGTGTCGGCAAGAGTCTGTTAAAATGGTGAGGCCGGAGGAATATGAATTGAGCATCCACAGCTTCTGCTCAAAACTATTAGTTGAATAATTGAATATAGTTTTGTTTTTTTTTTTGAGACGGGGTCTCGCTCTGTCCCCCATGCTGAAGTACAGTGGGGTGATGTCTTCTCACTGCAAGCTCCGCCCCCCGGATTCACACCATTCTCCTACCTCAGCCTCCTGAGTAGCTGGGACTACAGGCGACTGCCGCCACGCCTGGCTAATATTTTGTATTTTTAGTGGAGATGGGGTTTCACCATGTTGGCCAGGCTGGTCTCGAACTCCTGACCTCAAGTGATTCGCCCTCCTCAGCCTCCCAAAGTGCTGGGATTACAGGAGTGAGCCACCATGCCCAGCCTGGGGAGCACTGTTCTGAAGCGTACCTAGGATGCGTTTAATCAGGCATGGTAAGACATGCAGACACGGAAATGAGTGTTGTGAAGGAAGAAGGTAAAAGTCACAGATCCCTAGAAACAGGAGGTACAGCACACCACGTGGGGCCATGTGCGCAAGCCCTGGAGTTGGTCAGGAGACAGAAAGGGAGAGGGAAGGGCATGGTCTAGAACCTTTATTGGGAGTTTTTATGGGAAGGAACAGGCAAGGCAGGGTAGGTACACTGAGTAAGCTTAAGATTTGATGGTTTGAGGCTGGATGCGATGGCTCACACCTGTA
>NW_012115845.1:2650-2981 GCF_000951035.1 Colobus angolensis palliatus | reverse complement strand
AGCCACCATGCCCAGCCTGGGGAGCACTGTTCTGAAGCGTACCTAGGATGCGTTTAATCAGGCATGGTAAGACATGCAGACACGGAAATGAGTGTCATGAAGAAAGAAGGTAAAAGTCACAGATCCCTAGAAACAGGAGGTACAGCACACCACGTGGGGCCATGTGTGCAAGCCCTGGGGTTGGTCAGGAGACAGAAAGGGAGAGGGAAGGGCATGGTCTAGAACCTTTATTGGGGGTTTTTATGGGAAGGAACAGGCAAGGCAGGGTAGGTACACTGAGTAAGCTTAAGATTTGATGGTTTGAGGCTGGATGCGATGGCTCACACCTGTA
>NW_012115845.1:0-1486 GCF_000951035.1 Colobus angolensis palliatus | reverse complement strand
TCAAAAAAAAAAAAAAAAAGAATGAAACATTCCCAGCTTCCAGAGACCTCCTGTGTTCCCTTAGAGCCACCACCTCCTTCCCCAGAGATAACCATGATCCCAATTTCTATCACCATGGAATAGTTATGTCTGTTCTGGAACTTCACATGAATGGAATCATTCGCCATGTCCTCCTCTCTATTTGCTTCTTTTCTCCAATATTAACTTTGAGAGATTCATTCACGTTGTTGGTTCATAGCAATGGTTTGCTCTTTTTCGTTGCTGCATAGTATTCCATTCATCTGTTAATTTGATTCCTTTTTTAAGAGATAGGATCTCGGCCGGGCGCGGAGGCTCACATCTGTAATCCCAGCACTTTGGAAGGCCAAGGCAAGTGGATCACGAGGTCAGGAGATCAAGACCATCCTGGCTAACACGGTGAAACCCTATCTCTACTAAAAAATACAAAAAAATTACCCAAGCATGGTGGCGTGCGCCTGTAGTCCCAGCTACTTGGGAGGCTGAGGCAGGAGAATGGCGTGAACCCGGGAGGCGGAGCTTGCAGTGAGCTGAGATCTGGCCACTGCACTCCAGTCCGGGCGACAGAGCGAGACTCTGTCTCAAAAAAAAAAAAAAAAGAAGAAGATTTGATGGTTCAAATAATTTTGGCAGTCTCTGAGTTATAGGGGTGATCCCTAGTTGTCCATACCTGACCCTGGGGTGATTTAGGGCAGGAGGAATATTGTCTCGGTGTGTGAGAGTTTGATAAAGGAGATAGTTGGGGGTCGGTCTCTGGATTGCTTGGTTTGTATATTCAACGTATGTTCACAGCTGTGTTGTTTGCTATCTCTAGGAATTAGCTAGCCCTGGGAGGGACAGTCTCTCCAGGATCAGTAAGCCTCCAAATGTCAAAGCATCATAAAATTCAGAAAATAAAAAACGTAATGAATACAAACAACGGCCTGGCACTGTGGCTCATGCCTATAATTCCAACACTTTGGGAGGTTGAGGCGGGAGAATCGTGAGACAAGCCTGGGCAACATATTTTCCCATGGGGGTTGCAGATGGACTAGTTTAAATAAAACTAGTTTAAAGAAAAGGGAACTTATTTATATAGCTCTAGTGTTGGCCACTAGGTTTCACTGTGGTTAGCAGTTGTGGGATGTGTTATGTTTTGGGTTAGTAAGATGAGGAACAAGTGAATGACATCACAAACAACCACATAGAAAGGGAAATTTGGTGGGTTTTTTTTTTTTTTTTGAGATGGAGTTTCGTTCTTGTTGTCCAGGCTGGAGTACAATGGCACCATCTCGGCTCTCTGCAACTTACACCTCCCAGGTTCAGCTGGGTTCCTCCCGAGCAGCTGGGATTACAGGCACCCGCCACCACACCTGGCTAATTTTTTTGGTATTTTTTAGTAGACACAGGGTTTCAACATGTTGACCAGGCTGGTCTTGAACTCCTGACCTCAGGTGATCCGCCTGCCTTGGCCTCCCAAAGCGCTGGG
>NW_012115844.1:5240854-5327768 GCF_000951035.1 Colobus angolensis palliatus | reverse complement strand
TCGCAGTGGTGGCAGCTTCTGTTGCAGTGTTGGCAGCCTACTGAGTCTGGGGCATTGGGGCTGAGTGTCCTTTGGTAGTGGGGGTAGAACTGCCTACCCAGGCATTTTTTTTTATTGATACATATTAGACGTACACATTTGGGAGGTACATGTGACAAGTTGATACATTCGTATAATCAAAATCAGGGTAATTAGGACAGCCATCACCTTAAATCTTTATCTTTACACTAGAAGCATTCAAATTCGCCTCTTGTAGGTATTTTGAAATGTACGGTTGATTAATAACTATAGTTACCCTGCTGATCTATGGAACACCAGGCTTTATTTCTTCCATCCGTTGTGTCCCTGAATCCACCTCTCTTCCAGGCTGTTTTCTGCACACTTCCAGAGGCTGGATCTGCAGCCTCCCCGTTGATTTGCTCACGAGCTTCCCATTAAATTCCCTTTCTGCCTGGGCCCCTCCAAGAGGGTTTCTGCTGCTTTGACTAGGAACCCAGCTGCCCAAGCAGCCCCTTCAAGCTGCCACACCAGGATGCTCTGCCCTCAGCTCCCTCATCTGGTTGACTGGGGGCCCCACAGGACTAAGCAGTTTCACGGTGGGTTGGTCCTGACATGGATTTGACAACTTGGGTAAAGAAGTGACTGTGAGTAACGTGACTCCCTTATCATGAGAAAAGCCCATAAATGCAAATGCAGCAGCAGAATTTCAGTGGTTGAAAAGTGGAGTTGGATGTCATAAGACTCAGACTCTCCTCCTGGCTCCTCATTTGGTTTAAGAAGGAAGAACAAGGTCTTGGCACCCACAATGGCCCAGGTTCCAACCCTTGGTCTGCCCCCAGCCAGCTGTGTGAGCTCAGGCGACTGGGTTAACCTCTCTGAGCTCGGCTTCCCTACCTGCATCACGGGAAGGACATTATCCCTGCATAGGGACCAATGATAATGCATGGACATCATACCCAGCACCCAGCAGAGACTTGTAAACTGTAGAGACTTTTCATATCCATAAGTCATGGTGCCTTCTAGGAAGGGGGGCAGTTACTCACCATTCTGCAGTCTGTCTTAACTGAAACTTCCTGCAAGAGGCAGCCCAGGGAATACTTCTGCCAAAGGCACCCTGGCATTAGGTCAGGGGCTGCCTCTGCCTCCTTCCCGTCCTAGGGAACCTCCTGGATGAGCTCAGAGAAGTGTTGCCTCCCAAGCACTAATCACAGAGCTTCCCCCACAGCACACCCAGCACTGCAGTCTCTGTGCCCCTCAACACCCTGGGGTGAAGCTTCAGCTTAATCCCTTCCAGCCTTCAAAGTCCAAAGCACTAATCACAGAGCTTCTCCCACAGCACACCCAGTGCTCTCCGCACTGCAGCCTCTGTGCTTCTCACTGCCCTGGGGTGAAGCTTCAGCCCAATCCCTTCCAGTCATCCAAGTCCGACTGACGGATGACATCCTCAGCTGGCTGACATCTGCCCAGTCTCCTCTATTGGGCAGAGGAGGACATAGATTTTCTAGGCTCAACTCTTGGAATTCTGATTTACTGGATCTGAGATGGGGCAGGGCATCTGAATTTCACCAAGCACCAATCCGCCTCAACCCTGATGCACAGTCTCCAACAAAACCATTGGCTTCTCAGGGTCTCTCAGACTCCAGCCTCGGCTTGCCACCTTGATGACGGGATGCTTTAGGTAGTCTTAGCTATCCTTTTACTTGGTTATGCCCTAAGCCAGGGGTCCTTACTCTGGCTGTTTATTAATGTATAAATATACAATGTATACAATCCCACAGCCAGGCTCCTCTTTGGATGAGAGGAGTTTTGCTCTTGTCGCCTAGGCTGGAGTGCAATGGCACAATCTCATCTCACTGCAACCTCCACCTCCTGGGTTCAAGCGATTCTCCTGCCCTCAGCCTCCCAAGGAACTGGGATTACAGACACCCGCCACCATGTCTGACAAATTTTTGTATTTTTTTTTTCTTTTTTTAGTTGAGATGGAGTTTCACCAAGTTGGCCAGAATGGTCTCGAATACCTGACCTCACATGATCTACCTGCGTCAGCCTCCCAAAGTGTTGGGATTACAGGTGTAAGCCACCACGCCTGGCAGAGAGAATTTTTTTTAAAAGCCCCTTGGGCAGTTGCAAGGTGTGGCGCTGTTTAAAGTAATCACTCTTAAGTAATGATATGCATGAAATCTAACAGTAAAATATATACATAAAAACACATGCATATATATGAATACCCAAAACATGTTCATGTCTATCAAAGGGAACAAAGTTTCCATTAGACAGGGGGATAAGTTTTCCTGATCTATTGTACAGTATGGTAAGCATAGTTAATAACAATGTATATTTCAAAATTGCTACAAGACTAGATTTTAAATGTTCATACTATAGAAAACTGGTAAGTAGGTGAGGGGACGGTTTAGCTTGATGGAATCATTCTATGTTGTATCTATATACCAAAAGATCACATTGTACCGCATACATATATACAATTATTTGCATAAAAAATCAATCAATGAAATACTCTGTATGATACTATTAATGGTAAATACAAGTAATTATGCCTTTGTCCAAACCCACAGAATGTACAATACCAGGAGTGAACCCTGATGTATAAAATGACCTTTGGGTAATTTGGATATGTCAATATAGGTTCCTTTTACATTGTAATAAAGGCACCATCCTGGGGGGATGTTGCTCTTGGGGTGGGGGTAGGCTGTTCATGTGTGTGGGTGTGGGGGGCATATGGGAAATCTCTGTGCCTTTTTCATAATTTTTCTGTGAACCTATCGTAAAGCTCCTCTAAATACAAAAACAAAAACGTGCTCATTTACAACCGACCAGAAGTCATCCTGGCTTTTGTGTTTTGAGAAACTCTAAACTAGATGCTAAGGCCTTTCCCATCTTTCTGGTCCAAATCTAGGAAATGACGGGATTCTTCATATCAAGACCTTCTTATGTACTAGACCCCACCAGGTCACTTTGCATGTGTGATGGCATGGCGCCTGACAGCAGCCCTCAGCAGAGGTCATGATCAGCCCCAAAACTAAGAAGTTAGCTGCAGAGAACTCAACCCCAGATGCATGCCTCTGTTTTCTATCATGTCAGGAGCAGAAAAGTGAGTGGCCCTGCCTTTTAGGGGTCTTAGATTGAGGAGGTGGGATTCCATTTGTGTTACTGGTTTGTAACATCAACTAAGCAGAGGCCTTCCAAAGGACTGGCACTAGGGACCAAGAGTGCTTGGATGAGCACGTCACTCTGCAGACAGTCCAGATTTAGCACTCTCACCCATGCCATTCCCTCCCTCTGATTTCTTCCAACGTTAGACACATAGGGATAAAGTTTCACTCATATAAGAGAAGCCCAGCTTTAATAGCACTGTAATGATCAGAGTTTTCATTATTCAGTTGTTTGCATGGCCAACAGGACCTTTTCATTCCTGGCAAAGTCTAATTGCATGAAAGCGCCACACAGTTTGAAAACAGGCTGCATTATTTACTGATCCAATCTACTTGGCTTGCAATTCCCAGACCAGCTTTAGATCAATGAGATGCATTGTGTGTTCTCCCGCGTGGGTAAGGAGGCCTCTCTGCTCCTGGGCAGCCCAAGACAGCTCTGTAGTCAGAAGATGAGTCTTTGATGGGCTTCCAAAGCATCGTCTTAATGGGCACAGTAGGATGCTAGAGGGGATCCCCCAAATCTATTTTATTCTTAAATAGAAAAGAGTGAATGTTTCTGATTATGAAGTTCTGGAAAGTTAGTCCTAGCCAGGAAGGGGCAGGAGGATTCCTGTTGCAGAACTCCTGCCTTGTGGAAATCAGGAAACGAGACTCGAGTGAAGCGGCCGGTTAGCAGAGCTGGAGAAGAATGTGCCGTGTCCTGAGACTGACTCCATTCTCAGTCCTGAGCACTGTAAATACTGTGATGATTAAGATTTAGCCACTGTCCCCTGGCAATGCACTGGGAATGAGGGTCACCAAGAGGTCACAGGCATAAAAAGAACATTCCCGCGTATTGTTATTTGTGCATATTGTTATTTGTGCTCTGACAGAGGCAAAACAGGGCGCTGGAAAGGAGGCAGCGTGTTTGTTTTAGCTTCGCTCATTCATGCATTCACTTATTCATGTGATGGTGTATACTGAGCACCTACCTGGTGTCAGGCCCATGCTGTTCTAGGCATTATGGACCCAGAGCCAACAAGGTGGGAAACGTCCCGCCTCCAGCTCCTCACACCAAGTGGGGGCATCAGACTAATGAAACACACACGTAAATTGATGTTCAGGTACCATCACGGCAAACTCTAGAAAGTGGTGTAAGGTGGTGGGAGAGGCAATATTCGGAAATTCTGATGTGCTGGGAAGAGTGGGGACTAACTGAACACATGTGGATGTGGGATTGTGGGTTGGGTGGGGGTCCAGGCAGAAGGAGCAGCAAGGGCCAGGGCTGGAAAGAGCTTGTGTGTGAGGGTTTGAGAGACTGGTGTGGTGGGCTTGTCAAGGCCTGCCTTGTGACGAGGTTAGGGATGTGGGACTGCAGCCTGAGAGCCATGGGAAATCTAGATGGTCTCTATATTCGGGCAAAGGGTTTGGAGGATGATCAGAGGAGCTCTTTACAAAGATCTCTGTGGTAGCTGTGGGCTGCTGGGCCATCAGAGTTGGGGAGAATGGGGGGATGGTGACAAAGTGGAAGCAGGGAGACCCAATTTGGCCCACATAAAAGATGATGCTTATACCAGGTCAAGGCTACTAATAGTAAACTAATCCAAGGATCACAGGAGACAAGCCATGCCAATTCCTTCGTGCACATGGTCCCTGGCCATAGTCGACAGGAGACCTGTGTAGCTACTGTCATTACCCAGCCCATGTAGCTCTCACACCCTGCTGGACAGGTGATGCTTATCCTCTTTCAAAACTCTCCAGGAAGTATCTTGTGGGAAGATAGTGAACTTTGGCTTCAATGGCATGGTGAGGCTGCAGTTCTGATGACCTAGCCATGACCTTGGGCAAGTTATGTAATGAAGCTGAGTCACCAATTCTTTTTTTATAAAGAAAAATTTGAGTCTCTCTTTGCAGGTCGAGTGCTGCAATTAAAAAGATGCATGTTAAGTCGGGCACTGCTGAGCTGTTCACTAAACCTTAGTCCTCCCCAAAACCCCACCTATGCGCAGACTCCTCCCTCATCCCTTTCACATGCTGAGGAGTCTCTGAGGGTCTAACTCAATTTCCTCCTTTTGTCCAGGGCTCCATGAAAATCAAATTTCTGCTCTTATGACATTATCACTCGCTCGAGTGTGTTATGTGGGATTGTGTCACAGGAAGGAGCTAAGGTTGTTTGTCTTGCAACAGATGGCATAAGTAAGTTAGAGCTTCGGTATGTCACCCCCACTGTCTATCAGCCGGGCTGCTTCCCACCTTCCTGTCTCCGCTGGAGGCTCGTCTGTCTACTCCCAGACGGCTTCCTTCTGACTCAGATGGCTTCCCGGCAGCCGAAGCAGGAATCTAGAACACCCTCTTCCACCGGCTCTGCTTCTGTGAACATGCTCACCCCTCAAAACTTAGCCTCGGTCTTTCCTTTTCCAAGAAATCTTCAATATCTACCCAGAAATCTTCTGGATGCGGAACAGTGTTTTATAAACACTGGACTAAGATATCCCAGCCTGGCTTCCTCTGAGCATCTGGCCCGCTTAAAATACGTATGTTGGACAAGCAGCTGTGTTGCTGAAGCCTTGCTCCATGTCTAAGGGGCAGAATTCCGTGTTACCCCAATACAGCCACTCTCTGTTTCAGTGAGCAAGCTCTCTGCACTCGCCTGCTTACCCAGTCACTCAGCAACACCTGCAGCTGGCTGGCCAACCTGGGTAGGCCTGGCGATGCCGAGGTGGGAAGCGGGTCTGGCTGTGCTTGTGGGCTGTCATCCTGGTGGTGGTGTCTGAAATCCAGCGCGAGGGCCGCCAAAACTGTTCCCTTAAAGAACCACATGGACCCTGTGTCCTTTAGCCCCAGAACTCATGTCATCCCAAGCCCTTCCTCCCCGCAGAGATTTCCGCCCTTTTCAAGGGCTTCCCCCACCCGCCCCTTTTCCCCTACTCTGTCCCTGGGGATGTTTGTTCTCTTACGGACTCTCTCCCCTTGGCAGCACCCCAACACCCACCAATCTACCTGATCTGAGCCAGTCCTGACATACACACCACAGAACGTCCCCTACTGGATCGGCTTCCTACATCCCCTTGGGGGAATCAAAAGAAGAAAAGTAACAAATCTGGAGAACTATTACTATTTCATGACTCAAAAGAAATAAGAAAAGTATGGAGTCAAACTGAAGCATATATGCAATGTTTCCAGGTTTTCGTCATTTCATTAATTAAACCCCGTACATGAGCGCACACACACAAGGAGCTGATGAA
This sequence comes from Colobus angolensis palliatus, assembly GCF_000951035.1. Classification (NCBI taxonomy): domain Eukaryota; kingdom Metazoa; phylum Chordata; class Mammalia; order Primates; family Cercopithecidae; genus Colobus; species Colobus angolensis. The sequence continues at coordinate 5,321,374 of NW_012115844.1, read as the reverse complement.
CAGAGAGACATGCTCTCCAGCCCTCCTGTGACCCCGCACTTGTCAGCCAGGAATTTCCTGGCACACCTACAGCTTCGGGGTCCCTTGGGGGAGCAGCATGGAATCAGCTTCTGGCAAAGCCAAGGCCACAGCCGCGGGGTTTGCCTTGGGAGATGGTGAGAGGGACCGTGGCCAGAGCTCTCACTTGGCATTTTGTGTGCCTTCATCCTTACAGCCCTTGTCTTCATACCAGGGCAGTTGGAGCCTGTTGTGAGCAGTGCAGGACCCAGGCCCAGGCTCCCTGAGTTCCGATCCTGCCTCCTCCCCTTGTTCACTGTGACATGAGGCAAATCTCTTCCCCTTATGGGGCTTCGGTGTCCTCTTCTGTAAACAGGTCTACAGACAATGATGCCAGCCTCATAGGAGTGTTATGAGGATTGAAGCAGTAGGTACACAGCTCCTAGAACAGCATCTGGCACTAGAAATGTTTGATCATCAGTGTGGGAATCAAGGCTCAGAGAGGTGAAGCTACTAGCCCGAAGTCACACAGCAAGAAAGAAGCAGGATGACACGTGAGCCAAGCCCCTCTGCCACACTAGCTCTGGAGGCCATTGGCTCTCAGGTGATGGGTTTTCTTTGTACCTGGACATGGGGGTCAGGAAAGCTCCAGTGCAGCTGCTGACTTTTGACCTGAAGGAATTCGGGATCTCTTGGATAGGGAGTCCACCATCAGTCTCAGCAAAAACACTACTCATCAACCAGTCCATCGCTGATGTCTGAAATGATCTGGTGCAGGATGTTTCACCCTCTCTGCTTTTGTTGAGTTGGCCCCCTCCTGGTAAAACACTGCCAGCCTGCAGGTTTCCGAGGGGGAAGTCCTGGCAGTACTGAGAGTTGACCTGCTAAGCTGCATCCTAGGCACCCAGGCTGGGCTCGGGCTGCTGTGTCACCAAAATCCCTGGTCTTTGTACTGTTGGGTACAAAGAACACTTCTCAACAGAAGCAGAGCGAAGTCCTCTTTCCCTTGATGATGCCCTTGGCCTGGTGCCAGGCCTTCTGTTCACTCTCAGATCAGGGATGCTCCGTCCTCTTGCGGGATGTAAGATGTTCAGGAGCTCATCCCGGGCCATCCACAGGCGTCCCAGCGCCCCTCGATGCTGGTTGCTTGGCGCTGAGCCATAACTGAACCATTCCAGACTTCACCTTCTGCATCTCTAGGGTGGAATAAGGGCAGTGAACCCCACCTCATGGGCTGGCTGGAGGGATGCCTGCATGGATCCTGGGTGTGATGGTTAATTTCAGGTGCCTGAATTAAAGAATCCCTAGAGAGTTGGTCAAGCCTCACTTTGGGGTGTGTCTGTGAGGGTTTTTCTGGAGGACACTGGTGTGGGAGTCTGTGGACTGAAGGGGCCAGATCTGCCCTCTAGCGGGGCAGGCACCATCCAGTTGACTGTGGTCTGGATCAAACAAAATGGGCAGAAAAAAAGGCAGGTTTTTTGTTTGTTTGTTTGTTTGTTTTCTCTCTCCTGGAGCCAGGATACTCTTCTTCTCCTGTTCTTGAACATCAGAACTCCAAGCTCCCTGACCTTTAGACTTTGGGACTCGCACCAGTGCCCCACCCACTGCTCTGGTTCTCAGGCCTTTGGCATCAGACTGAGAATTACCATTGGCTTTCCTGGTGCTGAGGCTTCTGGATTTGGACTGAGCTGTGCTGCCAGCATCCCAGGGTCTCCAGCTTGCAGATGGCCTGTCATGGGACTTCTCAGCCTCCATAATCATGTGAGCCAATTTCCATAATAAATCCCATCGATCCATCCATCTAGCCAGTTAACTGTCCATGTCCTGTGTATACAGATAGATTATAACATATATTCTGTCTCCCTGGAGAACCCTGACTAAACTACACTTGAGAAGGCCCAGTTCCACCCCTTTGGGCTTGGGTTCCATCACTTGCAAATTGTGTGACCCCGTACACATTTCCTTAAACCTGAGCCTCAGTTTCCTCATTTGTGAAATTGACCAAGAAAAGGATAACTAAGTCACAGACTTTGAAAAGTGATAGCATACGAAATGTCTGATCACAGTGCTGAAAGCACTTATCACAGAGTAAAATCCAACCAATCCATAAGCCCGTCGCTCTTCCATAACACTATGACTGTGCTGCTATTGGGTGTTTACACTACACACACAATTCCTTGTGGTGGTTTCAATATTTTCTTTATCCTTTGTTGTCCTGCTTTTTCCAGTTTCCATTCCAGCGTACTTTTCCTCAACATTAGCATCATTTTAGGTGGCTGTTTAACATTTTATCTTTCACTCGGCCATATTTCATTTAACCAGTTGGTCATTTGGGTTATCTCCCTTTTTCCAGTACTACACACAGCTCTGTAGTGAGCACATAAGGGTAAATCATTCTTCCATCATCCGGATTCTATCCTTAGCATAGCTTTTGAGAAATGGAATTATGGTATCAAAAGGCAATGCACAGAAACAACAGGCAGGCCACACTTTTAAGTCTCTTGATGTGTATTGATCTTTCATGTTCCAAAAAGGAGTCTAGTCTGGGATTTCCACCCTGGTAAGTATCAGGAAGCTGCATGGCCCACCGCTCCTCCTTGGGCTTGCTAAGGAACAACCGGATCCTCTAGACTTAATTCTTCCCACTCTCGAATCCTGCGGCACTCTCTTGTTTAGAAATACTGCCTGTCTTTGAGTCACTCATTCATTTATTTACTCATTCATTGCTTAATTCCCAATCCTCACCTTACCCAGCCTTCTTTCTTTTTAATAGCCTTGTTGAAGTGTGACTTATGTACCATAAAATGCACTCACTTACAGAGTACAATTCAATGGTTTTTAGTACCCTCATAGCAGTATGCAACCATGATGGCAATCTAATTTTGGAGTGTTTCCATCATCTCAAAATGAGACCTCAGCCCCTGGCAACCACTGATCTATGTTCTGCCTCTCTAGATTATGGACTTGCCTTTTCTGAACATTTCATAAAAATGGGATCATATGGTATATGACTTTTTGTATCTGGCTTCTCTCACTTACTGTTACGTTTTTGATGTTCATCCTGTCGCATTAGCCTTCTTCTGGGCAAATCTTTTTCTCCTGGCCTCCTTGACACAGTGCTCTTTCCATTTTCTCTACTTCCTCCGTTGCTCCTCCCAGAGCTGAGACTGGGGTGAAGTGACTGAGGCAGTTGCCTGGGAATCAAAATTAAAGGGAATACTGAAAACTCAGTTATCAAGGTAAATAATAATTAATGCAATAGTTTTAAAAAATAAAATGAATGAAAAAAAACCCAACTTTATCACAAACAAAATGTCAACATTTTAAATAAAGGCAGGGGCTGGGCAAAGTGGCTCACATCTGTAATCCCAGCACTGTGGGAGGCCAAGGTGGGCAGATCACTTGAGGTCAGGAGTTCAAGACCAGCCTGAGCAACATGGTGAAACCCTGTCTCTACTAAAAACACAAAAAAATTAGCCAGGCGGGTAGCGCATGCCTGTAATCTCAGCTACTCGGGAGGCTGAGACATGAGAATCGCTTGAACCCGGGAGGCAAGGTTGCAGTGAGCCAAGATGGTACCACTGCACTCCAGCCTGGGTGACAGAGTATGACTCTGTCTAAAAAATAAAAAATAAAAAAAAAAAAATTAGTTCAGACAAGTGGGTATAGCCAGGCCAGGGAACAAAGTGTTCCTCTGTCGCTTGGATTCTTCCCTTAGAACAGATTTCAATCAATGGAACTACTGCATCAAATTCAAGGCACAAGCACTAAATGCAATGGACATTTTAAAGTCGCTTGATGGATCTTGATGTTTTACACCAAGGTTTTATGCAATGACGTGGAGCATGTCTGCTTCACATCCCGGGACAGCCTCGGATGGCAAGCTAAGGATCCTGAACTTGATTCATAGGCATGGAGGGCTTTTCAGCAAAGAGCACCAAGGTCCCTCAATCACCATCAAACACCCATTCACACCAGAGATGGCAGCACACTAGAGCAGGGTCAACATTTTTCTTAAAGGGCTAGGTGGCTAAATAGTCTCAGCTAAGCTAGGCATGAAATTTCTGTTGCTCTCACACCTCTGCCGTTCTAGTGTAGAAGCAGCCCTAGACAATGTGTAAACAGATATGCATGATTGTGTTCCAGTAAAGCTTTATTTAAAAAAGCAAGGAGCACACCCAGTAGGCATGTGAGTCAAAGTTGGCTACTCCTGCTCTGAGTGTTCGTGTCTGCCCTGGCATTCAATATTCCCCCAAACAGGAGCATCCTTTGCCTGTTTTCTTGGCCTGATCAATTCCTACTCACATTTTAGGGTTTTCCTCCAGTTCGAATCTTCCTCTGCATCCTTCAGGAAGAGTTTACATGGCCCTCTGGAGTCCAGAATGTTTAATTCCTGTGCCTGGTGCCAGTCCTAGAGCCAACACTCAGCCAACGGGAACTGAGTGAATAAATGACAGTCAGCTTCTATTTGTGAGAACTTTTTTGACCAAGTTGAATTGTAATTGTTCCAGTAACTCTTAAAAATTAATCATCGGGTAACGCCAAGCACAGAAACAGAAAGGAAGAGCACATGGCACTATGCCATTAAGTAACCCTCTTTCAAGATGGCTGCTCACATCCCCAGGGAGAAAACGGACTTTCGATGACCTGTTGATGTAAGTGCTTTCTACATATTGTCTTGTCTACTCCTGTGATACAGAAGCTGTGCCATTCCCATTTTATACATTCAGAGAGGTCAAATAACTTGCCTGAGGTCACACAGCCAGGAACTGGAACTGAAGTTCGGCAGCCCCCATGCCCTTGATCTTTCCCCATGCTCAGCTATCCACCAGACACAAGAGAAACTGCCGTGCAGTTGCTCTGTGTTCTCTGCATCAACCCAGTAGCAACCACAGAGCCACACTCCTTTTCTGAAGCTTAGAGGGTTTTATCTGTGAGAGCTGGGAAGTAGCTCTGGGGAACATTGGAGGGTCAGCTTCCTGATCATTTAGAGATTTGAATGTCCAAAGAATCTGGGGAAGAAGAACATAATCTCTAGTATCAGAAGCCTGGAGATTAGTTCCACTGTGTTGGTGAGCAGCCTTCTGGAGGCTTTTTAAGCAATAGGCTTCTTGCCTGACATACAGTATATGATGGCTGCTGGCCTAGCCACAGACAAATCTCAGTTCAACATCTCCCTTCCTACAGTGAAGTAGATTTCAGTCATTACCCCTTTGTGGCTTGAGTGGGAGGGAGCTGAAGTTCCCCAAACAGCACTCAGGGAGTGCCACCTTAACTTTTTGGCATCTGGGACCCAGGTTTCAAGCCAGGCTCTTTTCTCTGTGAGCTGAAGAATGAAGCACTGCCGATCACTTCTCCCTTTGGGGGTGTCGGCCCCTGGAGCCGCCGCTCCTTACCATAGCTGTTGGTGGTTGGCTTTCCTATGCCAAGGCAAAAATCAACAAACCCCGTGTTTCTGGCCCCGGTTTTTGGTGAAACACCTGCTGGGTCTTCTCATTACAACCAAAAACCAGACTAATTGTTACAAACACAGGAATTGGCCTTTCCTTCATTTGGTTCCCAAGGAGGCCAAAATGGAAAAAGAGGAAAATGCAATGAGATTCTGCAGGCAGAATGGGGAATGGGGCAAGGCAGGCCAGAAGGCCATAGAATTTGCAGACGACTGAACAATTTGAGTAAAAGCGATTAGTGACATGCCATTTTCTTCTTGCCAAGAACAGTCTTCCCTTCATAAATATCTGCAGGGGCATGACTTAAGTAAACAGGTGGTTTGTAATAATTGTATCCCTTTTACTCCTTGGTGCAGCCTAAGTGCTTGATAAATAAATGAGTGATTATAAGCCACACACTTAAGAAGTTAGAAAGAAAATAAGAAAAAATGTTCACAGTATTTTCTGGGAATGTGCTTGGTTTCGATTCCATATAAATTTTCATGGCTTTTTCTAATTGTTTTTCTAATCATGGAAACATTATTTTGAAGTGAAAATTAAACTTTATTTTAAAATAAGGTGCTTACAATGATTTGCAGCATTCAAATTGCCTTTAATTCTATTCAAAGCTGCTTACACTCCATTTCATTCAACAATCCTTTGGAAACTATTATGATAATTATATTTTGCATAAAATGTTCATATATACCTTGTTAATACATGACTTTAAAGACTTAAAAAAACAACAAAAAAGGATAACCTAGAAGAAATTAATAAATTAATGGAAACATATAGCCAGCTAAGATTAAGTCGTAATGAAACAGGAAATCTGAGCAGATCTATAACTAGTGAGGAGATTGAAACTGTAATCAAATAGCTCCCAACAAAGAAAAGCTCAGGACCAGATGGATTCACTACAGAATTCTATCAAACATTTAAAGAACTAACACCAGTTCTTCTCAAACTCTTCCAAAGAATCGAAGAGGAGAGGACACTCTCAAACTTATTCTATGAGGCTAGAATTACCTTGATACCAAAACCAGACAAAGCACAGCAAGAAAAAAACACTACAGATAATACCCCTGATTAATATTGATTCAAAAATCCTAAACAAAATGCTACCACACCAAATTCAACAGCATGTTAAAGGGATCTTATACCATGATGAGTTGGGATTTATACCTAGAATGCAAGGATGGTTCAACATATGAAACTCAATCAATGGAACAAAATGGAGGACTAAAACCACCTGATCATCTCAATGGATGAGGAAAAAGTATTTGACAACATTCAATCCCCTTTCATGATAAAAAACACTGAACAAACTAAGAATAGAAAGAAACTATCACAACATAGTAAAAGTCATACATGGAAAACCCACAACAGACATCACACCCAGTGGAGAAACACTGAAAGCTTTTCCTCTAAGATCAGGAACCAGGCAAGGAAGCCCATTCTCACCATTAATATTTGACATAATACTGGAAGTTCTAGCCAGAACAATCAGAAAAGAAAAAGAAATTAAAGACATACAAACTAGAAAAGAAGACTTTTCTTATGTGTGGAAAACCCTAAAGATCCTACTAAAAAACTGCTAGAATGAACAAACAAAAGTAGCAAAATTTCAGGATACAAAATCAACACTCAAAAATCAATTGTGTTCCTATACACTATCAATGACCAATTGAAAAAGGAAATTTTTAAGAAAACAAGTTCATTTACTATAGTATCAAAAAGTATAAAATACTCAGGAATAAGCTTAACCACAAAGATGAAAGACTTGTACATGGAAAAGTACCAAACATTGGTGAAAGAAATCAAAGAGGATACAAATAAATGGAAAAACATCCAACGCTCTTTGATTGGAAGGCTTAATATTGTTAAAATGTCCGTATTACCCAAAGCAATCTACACATTCAATGCAATCCCTGTCAAAGTCCCAATTGCACTTGTTGCAGAAATTGGAAAAAAAAATACTAAAATATATATGGAATTACAAGGGACCCCAAATAGCCCAAATGATCTTTAAAAAGAACAAAGCTGGAGGCCTCATACTCCCTGATTTCAAAACATACTACAAAGCAACAGTAGTGGTACTGGCATAAAGATCGATATATAGATCAATGGCAGGAACAGAGAGTCAAGAGATGAACCCCTGCATTTATGGCCAAATAATCTACAACAAGAGTGCCAAGACTACAGAGTTAAGAAAGGATAGTCTCTTCAAAAAATGGTGTTGGAAAACCTGGATATCAACCTGCAAAAGAATGAAGTTGGACTTTTCCCTTGCAGCAGATATGAAAATCAACTCAAAAGGAATCAAAGACCCAAATGTAAGACCTAAAACTATTACACTCCTAGAAGAAAATACAAGAGAAAAGCATCAGGTCATTGGATTTGGCAATGATTTCTTATATACGACACCCAAAGCACAGGAAACAGAAACAAAAATTAGCAAATAAGACTACACCAAACTCAAAAACTTTTGTGCATCAAAAGAAAGAATCAACAGAGTGGAAAGGCAACCTATGGAATGGGAGGAAATAATTGCAAATTGTTTATCTGATAAGGGATTGATACACAGAATATATAAGAAATTTCTACTATTCAAGAACAACAACAACAACAAACAAATAAGACAATTTAAAATGGGCAAAGGACTTAAATAGACATTTCTCCAAAGAAGATATGAGTGGCCAATAAGCACATGAAAAGATGCTCAATAGCACTAATCATTAGGGAAATGCAAATGAAAACCATAATATGTTATCACCTCATCCATCAGGATGGCCACTGTCAAAAGAATGGAAAATAATAAGTGTCAGCAAGGATGTGAAGAAGCTGGAACCCTTATGCACTGTTAGTGGAAATACAAGACACAAAAAAAATACGGAAGTTTCTCATAAAATTGAAAACTGAGTTACCGTATGATCCAGCAATCCCACTTCCGGGTTTATATCTAGATGAATTCAAAACAGAGTATCAGAAAGATATTTGTATATCCATGTTCAGTACAGCATTATTCACAATAGCCAACAGGTGGAAGCAACCTAGATTCCCATCAAAAGATGGATGGATAAAGAAAATATAGTATATACATACAATAGACTATTATGCAGTCTTAAAAAGAAAAAAATCCTGTCACATGCTACAACATGGAAGAATTTCAAAGACATTATGCTAAACACAAGAAGCCAGCTGCAGAAGAACAGATACTATAGGAATCTATTTTAACTCTGAAGTATCTAACATAGTCAAAATTATAGAAATGGAAAGTAGAAGGGTGGTTAACAATGGCCAGAGGGAAGGGAGAAGGGGAAGTAGCATCTGGTGGATATATAGTTTCACAGTTGCAAGATGAAAACGTTATAAAGATCTGCTGCACAATAATGTGAACATACTCAACACTACTGAACTGTACATGTAAAAGTGGTCAAGAAAGTTTTATTTTATTTTATTTTTGAGATGGAGTCTTGCTCTGTTGCCCAGGCTGGAGTGCAGTAGCCTGATCATGGCTCACTGCAGCCTCTGCCTCCCGGGTTCTAGCGATTCTTTCCCCTCAGCCTCCCGAGTAGCTGGGATGACAGGTACGCACCGCCATGCCTGGCTAATTTTTTGTATTTTTGGTAGAAATGGGGTTTCACCATGTTGACCAGGTTTGTCTCGAACTCCTGACCTCAGGTGATCTGCCCACCTTGGCCTCCTAAAGTGCTGGGATTACAGGTGTGAGCCACTGCACCCGACCAGAAAGTTAATTTTAATTCTGTGTATTTTTACCGTAAAAAAAGAGCGAAAAAAGTAAACACACCTTTTAATGAGATAGTCCTATAGAAAGACTAAATCTCTGGGTTGGAATATCACGAAGTCCAAGTGAGGAGGTCTGAATGAATAAAGCTCAGTCAATGCTGTGACATGTTTCCACATCTCAGTAGTAATTAACACATTCCATGTTGCTGACTCCAAGAATGGTATTTCATTTATGGCTCAGAAGACCCTTGAGTTTGTGGTTTCTGTAATCATTTGTCTTTGGGACTATCTCAAATGGAGAAATGCTGATAGGTCAGAATCTTCCAACTCAAAGTGTCTCTACCTTGAGCCTGACTAATCGTCTCCATCTGAATGACTATCCATTCCAAGACAAGCAAGAGACTGTTACTAGTGACCTAACTAGTGTAGGAAACAATAATTTGCTGTGCTTTTCTCCTTTCAAAAATACCTTATCATTTGTCATCTCATTTAATTTTCACAGCAATATGGCATATGAGTCCGTTTTCACACTGCTGTAAAGAACTGCCTGAGATTGGGTAATTTCGAAAGAAAAGAAGTTTAACTGACTCACAGTTCAGCATGGCTGAGGAGGTCTCAGGAAATTTACTTTTTTTTTTTTTTTTTTTGGAGGCAGTCTCGCTCTGTCACCCAGGCTGGGGTGCAATGGTGCAATCTCGGCTCACTGCAATCTCCGCCTCCTGCGTTCAAGTGATTCTCCTCCCTCAGCTTCCTGAGTAGCTGGGACTACAGGCGCCCACCACCATGCCCAGCTAATTTCGTTTTGTATTTTTAGTAGAGATGGGGTTTCACCATGTTAGCCAGGCTGGTTTTGAACTCTTGACCTCAGGTGATCCACCCACCTCGGCCTCCCAAAGTGCTGGGATTACAGGTGTGAGCCACCGTGCCCAGCTGAAATTTACTTTCAAAGAGGAAGGCAAAGGGGAAGCAAGGCACATCTTCCGTGGTGGCAGGAGAGAGGGCAGAAGTGTCATACACTTTCGAACCATCAGCTCTCATGAGAACTCACTATCACAAGAACAGCATAGGAGAACTGCCCTCATGATCCAATCACCTCTCACCAGGCCCCTCCCCCAATGTGTGGGGATTACAATTCAAGATGAGATTTAGGTGGGGACACACAGCCAAATCATATCACATGGTAAGCCATGACGTTTAGAGTTTATGCCTGTTATGGGTTGAACTGTCTCCTTGAAAAGATACGTTAAAGTCCTAACCTCCAGGACCTGTGTATGTGCCCTTATTTGGAAATAGACTATTTACAGAGGTAATCAAGATAAGATGAAGTCACTGGGGTGGGCCCTAATCCAGTATGATTGGTGTCCTTATCAAAAGGAGACTGTGACACACAGGGAGCTCTCCTTGTGTCATCCACATGATGACAGAGAAAGAGATTGGAGTGATGCAGCTGCCAGCCACAGGATGCCAAGGGCCCATGGACACCACCAGAAGCTGCTAGAGGGAAGGAAGGATTCCACCCAGAGGATGCACGACCCTGCCAGCACCTTGATTTTGGACTTCTGGCCTCCAGGACTGTGGGAGAATACATTTCTCCTATTTGAAGCCACCTGGTTTGAGACTTTATTACAGCAACCCTAGTGACCTCATCCAATTCTGCTTCTGTTTGCTCTGTGACTGTGAAGAGCCACTGACACTTTAGCTTCTCCCAAGTTCACCAGCCCTCTCTGTTTTCCTCTTTTAAGCCAGATCCCAGATTTTACTTTAATATCCACCCTTAAACTCTTCTGCCTCCCTTCCTTCTTCACAGTTTATGACAGAATTCCAAGACGAGATGGCTCCAACTCCCCACTTTCTCTTCTGCCTTGTGGATAGGCCAGCCTGGAAGATGGATTTTGTGATGGTTTAATTGTATGCATCAATTTGCTTGGACTACAAGGTGCCCAGACATTTGGTCGAACACTACTCTCGGCATTTCTGTGAAGGTCTTTTTGGATGAAATTAGCATTTGAAGCAGCAGACTTTGTAAAGCAGGCTGCCCTTCCATGTGGGTGGGCCTTGTCCAGTCAGTTGAGGGACTGACTAGAAGAAAAGGGCTGACCCTCTCCCAGGTAAGAGGGAATGCCTCCTGCCTAACTGTTTTTGAGCTGGATCATTGGTCTTTTTCTTGCCTTTGGATTTGAACAAAAATGTTGGCCCTTTCTGGGTCTTGCGCCTACTGGTCTTCAGATGAGGAAACTACACCATTGGCTCTCTTAGGTCTCAGGCCTTCAGATGCAGACTAGAACTACACTGTCAGCTCTCCTGGGTCTTCAGCTTGCCAACTGCAGACCTTGGGACTTATCAGTCCACCACCATTTCATGAGCCAGTTCCTCATAGTAAATTTATGTATCTCTCTCTATCTTTTTATTGATTCTGTTTCTCTAGAGAACACTGGCTAATGCAGATTCCATCACAACCACATGTCTCCATGCTCAGATGGGTGGCATGCTGTCCAAAATCTCATTCTTTAAAAAGTGTTTCTTGAGCCTCCTTTGTTTTCTGTAATTCTCTAGCCTCCCCATCTATCCATTGCCCTCAGCAGATGACTGGCAAATGCTACTGATATTCCACCTGTAGCCCCTCTGTTAGTCCATATCCCAGTCCCTTCCTGCTAGGAATGGTGCTGATAGAATCTCACAGCTGCTCCCTTTTCCGCAGAACAGCCCGCAGCCAACAGGAAGCCTTACCAGGCAGGCCACCAGCCTCAGGCTTGGCCAATGACTTCCTGATACAAGGGCATAAACAGCAGCTCCCCTTGCCTCAAGGTAAAACATGAAGTAGAGACAGTAGCGACTCCCTCATTTAATACCCCTAAAGACCTTGTGGCCACTTATTCAAGTAACCACGCACTAGGGGAAAGTAACAGATGTTTCCAGGGCTGTTGGATAGAGGGTCTGGGTTGATGATGGCATCCAGGGATCTAAAACATCACCCAGGCTCCCCTGTTATCATTGGCCATATGGGTAACAAATAGAGCTCTGGCCCAGGTGTGTCTCATGGTAGTGCACTGAGTCCACAAACCCACCCTATGCTCATTTCCCTGGGCCTGAAATGTTTGTAGGAAGGATACTATTAGCCATCGGGAGGACCCTCACTCTGCCCCTGACCTGCAGTGTAAAAGTTATTACAGTAGAAAAGACCAACTGGAGCCCTAGAATTTCAACTTCCTGCCAAGATAGGGAATGATCTTCTCTTTTGCTTGGCTAAGAGAAGGAGGAACGATATTGTATCCCAGGAAAATGGCAAGGGCTAGTGCCATCCTCAGAGTCTAGAAGCATCCAGGAGCAGTGGTGTCTCTCATGTGCTATTTGAGTCACTAGCCTGATCCTATGAAAATTATATGGATCATATCAGAAGACCCTGGAACTTTAGAAACATAGCCAAGTGGTAGCCCCAACTGCAGTTGCTGCCTGATGTGGTGTCTTTTCTAGTGCAGATTAACACAGCCTGAGGCATATTGAATGCAGTCACTGATTGGCAAGTGGAATTTTAAATTCCACGCTTCTCAGAAACGGAGATCAGTAGTAGTTTACATTACAGGGGACAAAAACTAGACCAGAATGTCTAGTCCAGACAGCTCCACTAAGCTCCAGACCTGCATATTCAGCTGTGTACCTAACATTACCACATGGTGACTCACAGACTCTTGAGTTTCTCTGCCAAAGTCTTCTCTTACCACTGGCCCTGTGATTGCCTCAATATCTCAGTAGACAACCCCACCAGCTTCCTTGTTTAGCTCAGCATCACCTTTGATTCCTTCTGCTTCCTTTTTAACCTCATCCATCCATCACTCTGGTATTGAATCTGATCCAAGCTGTATCTCAGTTCTATCTCTCTTCCTGCTTGGCTGCCCCTCCCAGCCCAGCCTTCATCACCCTCCTGCCAGATCGTCCCTCAGTGCTTCTCATTGAACTTGGAGGACAATCTGCATTTCCAACAAGTCCTCCCTTCATGCTCCAGCCAGCGCATGGTATATTTGTCACTCTTGACAATCATTTTGTCTCTTAACAAAAGCTCAGCACGAGGCAGAACTGTTTGTCCTATTCACTGTTTTATCCCCAGTGCTGTTCAGTTCATAGAAAGTACTCAATAAAACCTCGATGCCTTAGGACTTAACATACAAAAGGATGGCTGAATTATTACCAAAGTACATTCTTGTGCAACACTCAGATCTGGACAGTACCAGCCACTGTCATGTGACTGAAGCCCTTTTATCCTATGTTTCCAAAACAGTGGGTTGCGAAGCTTAATGCAACCAGAAGTGCAGTGCCAGAGGCCAGAGGGAGGAGAGGCAAATAGCCTGGTGAGGTGCCTTTTCTTCAGGGTCCACCATGGTGCCATCCTGGACTTTCTGCAGAGGAGCCTCGGCCCTTGGTCAGCCGCAGCCCCCAGGGATCACCATCGGGGAAAAACATTCCAGCTGTGGTCTGAGGGCTATAGAGTGAGTTTGTGTGATTGAATCTAGAATCTAAAGGCAGAACTGTCTTGCCTTTTATCCACTTTATATGCCAACGTGTTAGTTTCCAGCCACAATTCCAGACTTTGAGAGCTTGCTGAATTTTGATCCTAAAACTAAACAGTTAATAATGTCACATGCCATGTTTTGATTGATGTGTTTGACAGGTGGAGGTGAAAGACATGCAGTCTGTATCTTATAGAGATAACTGTATGATGTATGATGACAGTGCCCTATACTCGCTGTTTGACCTTAAGCAAAGAACTCAACTTCCTTGTGCCTGCTTTCTAAAATGGCGATGATAGGAGCACCTGTGTCCTCAGGCTGCTGTAAGGAATGAGTTTCCACACACACAGCTGTTAGAACTGTGTTTCACATGTTAAAAGCGCTATTGTGAGAGACAGGAAGAACCAAACGGTCTCTCCTAGTTTCCCACAGACATCACTCACCTCTGGTCACCAAAAGTGCGTGAGGATTTCTCCTCACTAGGAACTAATTCTCCAGCAGACACCAGCTGGGCGTCCTGTAATTCAATTCAGTTCTGACATTGTCTGCCTAGAGAGCATCAGATCCCACAGGTTAAGGACTCAGTCCCACAGGACTTCCCCTCTTTCAGATGCCAGTCACAAGCCCTAGGTTGTGACCTGTACTTTCAACCAACTGGCTATAAATTGGGGTTTCCTGTGACCCGTTCCTCAGGTTTGATTAATCTGCTAGAGCGGCTCCCAGAACTCAGGGAGATACTTGACTTACGACGACCCATTTATTATAAAGGATGTTACAAAGGATAGAGATGAGCAGCCAGATGGGACAGATGCATGGGAAAAGGTGTGGGGAGGGGACAGGGAGCTTCCAGGCCCTTACTGGTGGCGCCTCCCCACCTCCAGGCTCCACGTGTTCAGCTGCCTGCAACCTCTTCAAACCCTGTCCCTTTGGGTTTTTATGGAGGCTTCCTTACATAGGCATGATTGACGACATCACTGGCCATTGGTAATCAACCCAACCTCCAGCCCATCTCCTCAAAGGGTGGGGATGAAAGTTCCAACCCTCTACTCACATGCTTGGTTGCCCTGGCAACCAGCCCCCCACCCTGAGGCTATGGAGGAGCCCACCGAGAGTCACATCCTTAGAACAGGAAATGCTCCTATCGCCCTGGAAATGCCAAGGGATTTAGGAGCTCTGTGTCAGGAACCAAGAGGCAAAGACCAAATCGATTAGAACAAAAGATTCTCCTAGCACCCCTATCTACTAGGGTTTTAGGACTCCTACCTCAGAAACTGAGAGCAGAGATCAAAATATACTTCTTATCATATCACAAATCACAGCGATGTAAGTGTTTGCTGTTGTTTTTAGTATTATAATAACATTACCTCTGTCGTGTTAGAGATAATGAAATGTCATGTCAGAGACTTCAGATAACCTGTCCCAATCCCAGCACTGGAACAGCAGAGTCAGGGTTGCATGCTGCTTCCTCTGGCCCCGCAGCTCATGCCACTTCCAATATGAGATGTCTAGGTTAGCTGACATCCCGTCTCTTTATCTGTCCTTCATTTGGGCTTTGTTTTCACATCTAAGGGCGGAGAGAATCAAGAAAATATGTTCCCCCATGACAGGCATTCAGGCGTTTCAAGAGAGTGTTGGTGAATCCCTGATCCAAATGGTCTCTGCTCCAGGCTAACCAGCCCCTCCCTTTAAGGAGACTTTGTTGGCTCAGGCAGAGTCTAATCCTCCCTGATCCCTCCATATTTCTCTCACCTGACATGTACTCTGTCTGCAGCGCTATGGGTTCCACTACAAAACAGTTCCTTGGCTGCCTGTTTTCATTACTGTACCCTCAGTCAGCCAAGATGCCTCCCCACCAGCTCTCACGGCCTCCACCCTTGCCCTCAACAAACTGATCGCACTCAGCAACAAAGGTGATTATTTTCAGCGTCAATCAGAGCATGCTGCCATCCTTCCTGAAGCCCTCCAGTGGCTTCCCATTTTCCTTAGAATTAAAACCCAGGGACCGGGAGTGGTGGCTCAAGCCTGTAATTCCAGCACTTTGGAAGGGCAAGGCAGGTGGATCACCTGAGGTCAGGAGTTTGAGACCAGCTTGGCCAATATGGCGAAACCCCGTCTCTACTAAAAACACACAAAACTTCGCCAGGCGTCGTGGTGTGTGCCTGTAACCCCAGCTACTTGAGGGGCTGAGCCAGGCAAATTGCTTGAGCCCGGGAGGTGGAGGCTGCAGTGGGCCAAGATCATACCACTGCACTCCAGCAGTGCAGGATGACAGAGTGAGACTCTGTTTCAAAAAACAACAGCAGCAGCAGCAACAACAACAACAACAAACCCCAAACCACTTGGCCCATAATATCCCAGTAATCTGATCCCTGCTTTCGCCACCATCATCTCCCTTCCCTTACCCCCTTTTCACCTCGCCCCGGCAACACGACTGGCTTTCTGGCAATTCCTGTGCATGCCTCAGGGCCTTTGCTCTTGCTTTCCCCTCTGCCTGGATTATTCCGCCCCAGATCAGAGGCTCCTCCTCAACACCCAGGTCTCTGCTCCGTTATCACCTTTACAGAAAAGCTTTCCATGACCATGCTCTCAAAAACAACCACACTACATCCCTTAACTCTCTATCCCTGGACCATATGATGTCTTCTTGATATATATAACTACTCTTGGAGAGCTGTCTTCCTCTCTAGAATGCATACTCGCTGTGGGAGGAGAGACCACCTCTGATCTGCCCCATGTGTAATTAGCACACTGTTGGCACAGTCTAGGAACTGGTGGGACAGGCATGTTAGTGCTTCCCACCTGCTCCCACAAATGTCCACATCTGAGTCCTAGGAGGCTGTGAATATGTCACTTTACGTGGCAAAGGGAAATTAAGGTGGCAGAGAGAATGAGTGTTGTAAATTGGCTAACCTTAAAACAGGGAGATCATCCTGGTCTATTTGGATGGATCCACTGTCATCACAAGGGCTCTTAAAAGCAGGAGATGAGCTCAGCCTGGTGGTCATGCCTGTAACTCCAGCATTTAGAAGGTGGAGTATTGCTTGAGGCCAGGAGTTCGAGACCAGCCTGGGTAACATATAGAGACCCTGTCCCTAAAAAACTTTAAAAATTATCTGGGCATGGTGGTGCAGGCCTGTAGTCCTAGATACTCCAGAGGCTGAGGTGAGAGGATCACTTGAGCCCGGGAGGTCAAGGCAGCAGTGAACCGTGATGGCCGAGCACTCCAGCCTAGGTGACAGAGTGAGACCGTGTCTCAAAAGAAAAAAAAAAAGAGTCAGAGAGATGTGTCAGATAAGACATGGAAAGGACCCAGCTCACCCTTGCTGGTTTTGAAGCTAGAAGAAGCCGCAGGCCAAGAAACCCAGAAAGCCCCTAGAAGTTCTAAAAAAGCAAAGAAACTGACTCACCCAGAGCCTCCAGAAAGGAGCAGCCCTGTTGACATCCTCAGTTTAGTCCAGTGAGATGCAGTTGTAATTTCTCCAGGGCTGTAGGATAATGAACCTGTGCTGTCTAAGCCACCAAGTTTGTGGGAATTTGTTACAGCAGCCACAGGAAACGAATTCAGCACTAACAATGATTTGCTGAAGGAATGAATAAGTGAATGAATGGAGACAATAGCGAGGGACCCTGTCACATCAGCCAGGGCCCCTGTAACCTCTGCGTCTGCCCTAGTGTGTGGTGCCCAGGGGGCCCAAGCCCATCCATGCCATTGAGTGGAGCCATATCTGCCCTCTCCCTTCTCGTGTCCCTACTAGGATAGCCAGAGGACTCACTAGTTTGATTCAAGGTAGCCACATTGCAGTTGCCTCACATGGAATCGGTCATACATTAAAATGCTCAACTGGAAATTCACATGCCCCTGGAGCCACGTGTTGCCCAACCCGCTTCTGTGCCTCTGGTTGACTGTTTGTTTTCCTGAGGTTAAGGGACATTCATCTCAAGGGAGAGCTACTTTTCCATTTTTCTTTGTTTTTAATGTCATCCGAGAAACATCCTTTGAGATGTAAGGCAAGCAAGAGAGAAGAACATCAAAGGAAACTTAATCTTTTTCAATCACTTGACCATGTCATCCCCATGGATTCATACAGCTTTGTTGTAATCTCTCCACTTACAAATGAAGAAACAAAAATATTATTTGTTTAGTACCTAATTCATTTTTCCCACTTACTCATGAACTCTTTTAGTAAACTTTACCGAGGAAACGAGGCATTGTGTTCTGAACATCACACATGACTGCTACTGCCTGGACGTGTCCCAATTTTCGAGAGGTTAAAATGTGAAGTCATGCACATCTTATAGTCAGAACAATAGGGTAATTCTTAGCAGAGAGACGGCCAGTCTGGTATCCTAGTTCTCTGTATCGCGCTCCCCCAGAAAGTTATCAGACTGCTCCTGATATTTAAAACAACAACAGCTGCAGCAAGAAAACACAGATGACCACTCACCACCTCGGGTCTCGTACTGACTTGGTGCTAGAACTCTTCATGGGCAGAGCATCTGACTTCATGCCCACATAGAAACATAATTTAAGCCACACATTCATGTCCACGAAGCTCCCATTGGCTGGACTCCTGGTCCTACCTCCAAGGTCAAGTTGGTTTCTAAAGAATTTCTCCAATGCATCCTGGCCTTTCCAGTAATATTTTCCGCCAAGCTCTTTTTGCAATTCATCAAAAATGTTCCTGTTGGCCGGGCACGGTGTTTCATGCCTGTAATCCCAGCACTTTGGGAGGCTGAGGTGGGAGGATCACTTGAGCCTAGGAATTTGAGACCAGCCTCGGCAACATAATGGGGCCCCATCTCCACAAAAAACACAAAAAGGTTCTTGTTGCCTCTTCAGGGCTCCATCCAAATTGCCTCTTTTGAGATCCCAATCACCTTTTGTGAGATCCCAATCACCTTTTGTGAGATGAGAAGTTAGTTTCCACAATGAGGAAGTGTTTCCTCCTCCTAACACAGAGTTTCTCAGCCTTGGCACCATGACATTTTGCACTGGATACTTATGTGGCAGGGACTGTCCTATGAGCTCTAGGATGCTGAGCCATGCCCCTTACCTGTGCCCACCAGATGCCAGCAGCACCCCTATTCAGTTGTGACAACCTAAAATGTCTCCAGACATTGCCAAATGTCCCCTGGGGGGCATAATAGCCCCAAGAGTTATTTCTAACTCTAGGGTTCTATTTTAGTTACACCAGGTGGTCTGTATTGCCCCCGGCAAGGTTGAATATCCTGTGCTTCTATGACACTCATTGTCTATTCAGGGTTTTCAAAAGAAGCACGAGTGGTGATATGGTTTGGCTGTGTCCCCACCTAAATCTTAACTTGCATTGTATCTCTCAGAATTCCCACGTGTTGTGGGAGGGACCCAGGGGGAGGTAATTTAATCCTGGGGGCCAGTCTTTCCCATGCTACTCTAGTGATAGTGATTAAGTCTCACAAGATCTGATAAATTTATCAGGGGTTTCTGCTTTTGTTTCTTCCTCATTTTCTCTTGCCACCACCATGTAAGAAGTGCTTTTCTCCTCCTGCCATGATTCTGAGGCCTCCCCAGCCATGTGGAACTGTAAGTCCAATTAAACCTCTTTTTCGCTCCCAGTCTTGAGTATGACTTTATCAGCAGTGCGAAAACAGACTAATATAAGTGGGATGCTTTGTTTATGACTATGCTGAGTAAGAGGCCAGGTTTTATCATGGCAGTGTTTCCTCAGGGTTCTCCAGAGAAATGGAACCAACACGTTGTGTGTATGTGTGTGTACAGACAGATTTATTTTTAAAAATTGATGCACACAACCAGGTGCAGCAGCACATACCTGTAATCCCAGCACTTTGGGAGGCCAAGGAGGGAGGATCACTTGAGCACAGTTCTAGACCAGCCTGGACATCATAGTGAGATCCTCATCTCTACAAAAAATACAAAAAAAAATCAGCCAGGTATGATGGAGTGCACCTGTAATGCCATCTGCTGCAGAGGCTGAGGTGTGAGAATCACCTGAGCCCAGGAAGTGGAGGCTGCAGTAAGCTGTGATTGTGCCACTGCACTCCAGCCTGGGCAACAGGAGTGAGACTCTGTCTCAAAGAAGAAAAATTTGTGCACATGATTGTGGAAACATGGTAAATCCGAAATCTGTAAGATTGACTGGAGTTGCAGGGAAGACCCATAGCCCAAGTTCAAAGGTTATCTGCTGGCAGAATTCCTTCTTGCTTAGGGTAAGGTCAGTCTTTGTTCTAGCAAGGCCTTCAACTGATTGGATGAAGCCAGCTCACGTTATGCAGGGCAATCTGCTTTATTCAAAATCCACAGATTTAAATGTGAGTTTCATTAAAAAAAAAAACAACCTTCACAGAAACATCCAGATTAATGTTTGACTACATATCTGAACACCGTGGCCCAGCCAAATTGATACATTAAAAATAACCATCATAGGCAGTAATGGACAAATTCATTTATTACTAAGAGAGGGGTGTGTGTGAGTTCATCTAGAATTTGGGCCAGGTTTCCATGGTTACTGCCTGAAACGTGTTATAGACACCGGAGTGAGGCCACCTGTGGTTCTCATTCCTGGTCATGACAACCACATGGGGATCTGTGAAAAGATGCTGAGGTCAAGTTACCCTCAGAGCGTCAAGAGTCATTTAGTCCGAGGTGGGGTCAGGCATCGATAGAGATTATTAGAGACCCTGCAGCGTCCCTACGTGCAGCCAGGGTTGAGAAGCTCTGGGCTGAGTAAATCCCTCCAGGATGGTGACTTGGGGAGGTGAGCACGGGCTTTACAGGGAGGTGGGCTGGATTTGAGTCTCACTTCAAGTTAGTAATGGGATGCTGGGACTGCCATTTTGCCTCCCTGAAGCTTTTGATAAATAAGATGCTGCCTAGAATGAGCCCAGAACTGTCCCCCCAGGAGGAAGGAGACCTGGAAGGTGTCATTGTCCTCTGCTGCCTGCTCCTGCCACCCAGCACAGCGTTAATAACTTGGGGGTCTCCTCCCTTTCATTTTTAAGTTCCTATTACAATGTAACAATGATGTTGCTTTATCAATAAACGTATTGGGCTTTGAGTTGGACGCTGTGCTAAAGCAGGTATTGTCTTATTTAATCCTCACAATAACCCGATGAGGAAGATTCCATGATGGCTCCACGTTCCAAATGAGGAAACAGGCACAGAGAGGTTAAGCGACTGGCCTACAGTAGATGCTGACAGTCTGAGATGTTCGAGTCTGACAGCTAAAGTTTTTTATGGAACTTGCTTCCCTGAGACGTAAATCAAAGTTATGGCCACTGAAATGGAGGAAACAAGAACTGGCATAGTTTCCAGATCTCGCCATTGTGTTCGTAGAAACCCTTAAAAAAAAAAAAAAAATACAAACTCTTGGAAAATTAATGGTAGCTTAGCACAGTGCCAAGATACTTGATGCATATCCAAAACTTAGTCATGTTCCTGGTTAATAGCCCCAGTCCATGGAAATCTAAAAATAAAGAGCCCATTCACAATAGGGACAAAAATAAAACATAGGAAAAATTTGGCATGAAAGGTGTAGCACGTGAATGAATAAAACTACTAAACTTTATTAAGGGGTCAAAGAAGATTCAACCTTTGGAGATACGTTCTGTGTACATCATAAATGTTATAAAAAATTTATTTCTTTTTAAATTACCTATAGATTAAAATAATTCCTCTTTTTTTTTTCCAAATCAAAGTTGGGCATGGTAGTAATTTCTAAACAATTTGAAAAATTCCAGGTACAATACAAAGAGTGCCTTCTGAGTTCATGGCAACTGCCAATATCTCAGAAGTGAGGAATCAGTCATCCTGGGTACCTGAGTCAGTTCTAGATTTTATTTAAGATTCAGACATCGATGGTAGTGAGATCCTTTTTGCTTGATGTATGTGGGTGCACTCAGATCTAAATTAATCAGTTAAAATAATTATTTCAGTTTTAAAATATCTAAATTGTGAAACCTATCATAGGTTTAGAAATACCTATCAAGTATATATACAATTAACAAATAAATAAACACATGTAAATGAGCACAGAGTCCCTGAAATCTGAAACTCTTGTGCTCTGGGATCCCCTGCCTGTGAGTGTGGGCGGAACATGTAGCCTGCCTCTAGTCATATGGGGGATGGTAAAGGTGAGGGGATGTAGGTATTCCACACATGTGATTATGTGTTATGTTACATAAAATTGTAACATGAGTCTTGGCTGGGTACGGTGGCTCACATCTGTAATCCCATAACCACGGGAGGCTTAGGTGGATGGATCACTTGAGTTCAGGAGTTCAAGACCAGCCTGACCAACAGGGTAAAACCCCAACTCTACTAAAAAAATACAAAAATTAGCCGAGCGTGGTGGTGCGCACCTGTAGTTCCAGCTAATTGGGAGGCTGAGGCAGGAGATTTGCTTGACCCTGGGAGGTAGAGGCTGCAGTGAGCCAAGATCATGCCACTGCATTCCAGCCTGAGAGACAGAGTGAGACTTAGTCAAAAAAAAAAAAGATTGTAACATGAGTCTTGCTGGAGACTCTGTCCCTTGCTGGCTATAAAGAAGCAAGATACCATGTAAGTCTCCTTACGTGGTAGCCACGTAGCAGGAAACTGAGGGGCAGCCTCCAGTCCTCAGCAGGCAAGAGACCAAATGGTGCTGACAACCACATGAGCTTGGAGGCTGATCCTTCCCCAATTAAGCCTCAGATAAAACTGCAGCCCAACCAACCAACATCTTGATCATGGCCTTGCAGAGGCCCCAGCTAAGCTGTGCCCAGAGTCCTGACCCACAGAAAATGTGAGATTATAAACATCTGTTGCTTCAGTTGCTAAATTATTTGTAATCTTATTATTCACCAAAGATAAATAATATGGCCACTACTCAAGTTAAGCAATAGATTTTTACCAACACTTTAGACTCCCTCATGTACCCTTCCTAATCACAGTTTCTTCTTTCCTCCCCAGAAGCAAGCACTATCCTGATTTTTGTTTTGATCATTCCTTTGCTTTTCTTTATAGATTTAATACCTATGTAAGTATCACTAAACAGAATATGCTTTGCTTTGAAAATATGAATATCAATCACAAATGTAACTGTAGCAATTTTTTAAAAGGTCAATGGGGTAATTTTTTTTTTTTTTTTTTTTTGAGACGGAGTCTTGCTCTGTCGCCCGGACTGGAGTGCAGTGGCCGGATCTCAGCTCACTGCAAGCTCCGCCTCCCGGGTTTACGCCCTTCTCCTGCCTCAGCCTCCCGAGTAGCTGGGACTACAGGCGCCCGCCACCTCGCCCGGCTAGTTTTTTGTATTTTTTAGTAGAGACGGGGTTTCACAGTGTTAGCCAGGATGGTCTCGATCTCCTGACCTCGTGATCCGCCCGTCTCGGCCTCCCAAAGTGCTGGGATTACAGGCTTGAGCCACCGTGCCCGGCCAGTGGGGTAATTTTTAACTTGAAAATGTAACTTTGAAGTTGACCTTGAAAAACAGATAGTAATGACAAAATATCTTGAAAAAAATTACTATAAATTAATTGTGACATCATAGTTTTTAAAAAAATTTTCAATGAAGTAGCAAGTTAAAAATACCGAGTTGAATCTTCACCCCACAGTGCACTTCTGGCTGCACATACACACTTATACACACAGTGTCACACATCCATACACTTCCACATTCATGGTTGATTGATGGATAAGGAGAGTAAAATCACAATACAAAAGAAAATAAACGTGAATATTCTTCTGACTTGGTAATTAATTTTCTAAGATTTCTAAGTTTAAAAGAAATAAAAAGGCATGAAGAAATTTACTGATAGATTTGACTACATAAAGATTAAAGTCACTTTACCAGTCAGCAACCTAAACATTATTAGAAAACAAAATTGAATCCATGAGGCGTATTTATGACACATATAAAATAGTACCAGCTCCTGAATACATATATGAAGAGTTCACACTTCAAAGTCTAAGACATTTATGTAAGGAAAAACATAGACAAATAATAAATACATTAAAAATGATCAAACTCGGCCGGGCGTGGTGGCTCACGCCTGTAATCCCAGCACTTTGGGAGGCTGAGGCAGGTGGATCACCTGAGGTCAGGAGTCAGAGACCAGCCTGGCCAACATGGTGAAATCCCGTCTCTACTAAAAATACAAAAATTATCCAGGCATGGTGGCGGGCGCCTGTAATCCCAGCTACTTGGAAGGCTGAGGCCGGAGAATCGCTTGAACCTGGGAAGCACAGGTTGCAGTGAGCCGAGATTGCACCATCGCACTCCAGCCTAGGGGACAAGAGCGAGACTCCGTCTCAAAAAAAAAAGACCAAACTCACTCATGCAAATTGAATTGCAGTGCCATACTAGCAAAGTTTGTTTCAGGTTATGATGCCTTAAGTTGACAAGGGTGGGATGAGACAGGCTCACCGTTGAAAGGAACACAAATTAATAGAATATTTTTGGAGAGCAGTTTGGTAAAATTATTCCTGTCTTTCAAATGTGCATAGTCTTTGTCCTAGTTATTCCATTTGTAATAATCTCTCCTAATGTATTAATCCTAAATACAAGGTTTATGTTAAAACACATTTATCAAGACATTTGATTGGCAAACATGGAGATAATGTTGAAATTAGGGGAATAACTAAATAATGGTTTCCTTGTTGGGTGAGATGCAGATATTTTAAGATGAGGTTTACTCATAGTTTTTAATGACAGAGGTAACTCATGGCCATAAGTTAAAACGCAAATAAAGTTGGAATCCTGTAGTAACTCTTAGCACCAGAGAGTTTTCTGTGGTGTGAGATCAGGATCAAATCCCCATTACATACCTATTTGCTGTGTACCTTTGCGGTAGTTGCTTAATCCTTATGAGCCTCATTTTTTGCTCATAGGTTTGTTTTAAGGCTCCAATGAGATGACTAAATCCAGCAGTCTTGCATATTCTAGACATTTGACAGACATGTCCTGCCTCCTCTTGTTAATAACGCCGAACATGGGATGATGTCACACCCAGAGAGAAAGGGACAGAATCAAACATTACATATAGACTGATTATAAACTTAAAATACATGTTTGTCCACAAAATGTTTGAAGGATAGAAATGTTTAAAATTTTCAACTTAAAGGAAGTGAAAGTGTTGGCTAACTGTATTTCCGTAACAGTGTGGCTTCTGTCTTGTTGGGGACTGTGACAATCTTGTTCACAGGGTCCTTGTCCATAATCTTAACAGGTGGGAAATCTCACACCAATCTTATTCCCTTAGGGACCGATGTGTGAAAATCTTGTGTGTTCCACCCCAGATGGGAAATGGGGTTTGGTGTGATTTGGGCGTTGACAAAAGCACCCCCTCACAATTGCACCACCTGCAACCCCGGTAGTCAACGTGCATTAGCACCATCAAGGATGCACAATGCAGATTCGCAGAGAGATTTGGGTTTGGTAGGTCTGGAATAAGGCTGGGAAGTGCATGCATGTGTGTGTGTGTGACAGACAGTAAAGTCTATAGATCTTAAGTACAGAGCTCAGTGCATTTTTACATATGTAAGTACGTGTATAATCACAATTCAGATAAAGACATTGACCATTTCAAATAACCCAAAAGGCTCCTTGATGCCCCTTCCCAGTCAATAACTCCCAGCCCCACTTCAGGTTAACATTATTCTAATTTCTGGCACTACGGAGTAGTTGAGCCTGTTCTTGAGCTTCCTATAAATGGAATCACACAGCCGATACTCTTACGTCTGGATTCTCCTGCTCAATATCATGTTTACGAGATGAATCATGTTGTCTATATTGGTAGTTCCTTCACTTTTATCGCCCAATATGGATAAACCACAATCTGTTTGCTCCTCCATTCTCCTGTTGATGCACGTCTAGGTTGATTCCAGTTTGGGGCTATTGAACAGTGCCGCTCAAATATTTCTAACCATATCTTTCGCTGGGCATAAACCCTCCATTCTTCTGTACATTCTTAGCCATGGAATTGATGGGTGCAGGACAGGCATATGTCTGATTCTAGCAGATGCTGCTAAACAGTGGAAATTCATATTTTTAAAATTGAAAATTATTTGTAATTGACACATAATAATTGTACATATTTATGGGGTACATATTATATTTTGATACATGTATACAAAGGTATAATGTTCAAATCAGGGTAATCAGCGTATTCATCACCTCAAATATTTATTATTTCTTTATGCTGGAAACATTCAAAATTCTCTCATATTTGAAACCATTTTTTTTTTTTTTTTTTTTTGAGACGGAGTCTCGCTCTGTCACCCAGGCTGGAGTGCTGTGGCCGGATCTCAGCTCACTGCAAGCTCCACCTCCTGGGCTCACACCATTCTCCTGCCTCAGCCTCCCGGGTAGCTGGGACTACAGGCGCCGCCACCTCGCCCGGCTAGTTTTTCGTAGTTTTTAGTAGAGACGGGGTTTCACCGTGTTAGCCAGGATGGTCTCGATCTCCTGACCTCGTGATCCGCCAGCCTCGGCCTCCCAAAGTGCTGGGATTACAGGCGTGAGCCACCACGCCCAGCCTATTCCCTACTTTTATAGGCTCAATGTTTTTAGCTTCCACATACAAGTAAGAACATGTGGTATTTACCTTTCTGTGCCTGGCTTATTTCACTTACCATATGATCCAGTAATCCCACTACTGGGTATATATCCAAAGGAAAGGCAGGGAAATCCATTTTCCAAAGAGATATCTGCACTCCCATGTGTATTGCAGCACTGTTCACAATAGCCAAGATATGGAATCAACCTGTGTCCATCAACAGATGAGTGGATGAAGAAAGTGTACCTACACCACGGAATACAAATCTGGCCACGAAAAAGAATACAATCCTGTCATTTGTGGCAATGTAGGTGAGCTGAAGAAAATCCATATTTTTATAAGTAGTTACAGAGAGGGGTGGTCTTGGACCACACTTTGAGAAATGCTTCTTGGATAAAAGTGCTATTATATGGACAAATACATTTCCTTTAGTCCTCAGTTCAAGTAGAGAAGGGCTTGCTTTCACAGAGATACCAGCTAGGTGATTTGGGGAAGAGAGAATGAGAAATCAACTGAGGGCCATCCATTAGCACCCCTTCCGAACAAATTATTGCAATTTACCTCTTTTGCCCAAGAGAAAGAAGCTGAGAACAGAGAAGCTTTGATAGGATTTGATAGGGAGAATGAGACGCCAGGCCACTGTGTCCAGTCAACCAAGTCTCCTCTCACCCTGGCCATGGGCTAGAGTAATGCTCATTCATTTGCTGGTAAAAGGAGATGGCTTGGGGACCTGGGTTATCCCTGCAGGGAGCAACTATCTCCTCTGCTCATCTTAAACAAGATAATTGCAAAGCGGTTCCCTGCCAGCTCATCCTCTTAACAAAGAAGGTGAGATAAAAGAGATGGCATTCCTCCTGCTGGGCCCAGCAGGCTTCACAACCAGTGCCAGTTATGGGGAAAATGTCCCTTTCAGCCAACTCGAGATCTTTCAAAGCAGACCCAAGCAGTTTCTTTGAGGGCTGAAAGCCAGGAAACAGGGGTTCCTGTTGGCCGAGGCTTGGAAGGAGGGCCTGCCTGGTCTGTTGGCCCATACCAGGCTTCCTTAGCACCTCTGCTGGGAGCCAGTTATCCTGCAGGCTGACTCAGCCTCTGCCCAGTCACGATCTGAAGCTGCTCTCTGCTGTTTTAAACTGAGCACTGCAACCGGTGACTTCAGACATCAGAGATAATGCAGGCCTCCAGAAAGCGGGAGAAGGGCGTCTACATCAAGGCTGGCAGGAGGAATGGGAAACGGGCATTCAAGGACTTGGCAGTATGCCAGGCTCTGTACATCAGGACCTCGTGGAAACCAGAAAGGTAGGTTGATAATTCCTACCCACCCCAGGCTGGGCCTCATGTCCTTCATTGGGCTCCCACAGCTACGTGAGCATTCTTTACCAACACGGCACTTCTCTCCTGGAATCCCTTGTGTAACCTCTTCCCCACTGCTCTATGTGTGGCGGCTCCTGCCTGTAGCCCCAGCACTTTGGGAGGCCGAGGTGGAAGGATCACTTGAGCCCAGGAGTTCAAGGGTGCAGTGAGCTATCATGGCACCACTGCACTCCAGCCCAGGTGACAGAGTAAGACCCTGTCTTTAAAAAATAAAATAAATGCAGGAACACAAGACAACCTATATCTGTTTTATTCTCAAAGCTGCGTGTGTCTTCAAAGTCAAGTGAGGTGTCTGGTACCTAGTTAATGACCAATGAACATTGACTGTGAAGGAGTGAAATTACACCACTTGGGTGTATTGACACTTAAGTTAAAGCCACCTGAAAAATAGCAGGTGCAAGAAGATCACTCTGACCTTCACGCCGTTTGTTAAAAGCAAAAGACGAGATCCCTACGTGAAAGATGCAACGGTCTTATTCTCAAGGCTGAGAAGTCGAGATGGAAAGAATTCTGTGCCAACCTTGTGAAAATAACTCTTACCTTTTAAGCCTCCCCACATCATTTAGTTGCTTCTTCACAACTTACTATTATTTGTCCAATTCAGTATATCTGTAACTGACTACTTCTTGAGGTCTTTATTTCCTTATAAGGGTGCCTGTCCTACATAAAACTTGTATTTAAAAATGTGCATGCTTTCCTCCTGTTCATCTGTCTTATGTCAGTTAAATTCTCCAGCCCAGTCAGGACCCTAAGAGTATGGAAGTGGAATTTTGCTGCCTCCACAGTTGATAACGAGTGAATAAATGATTGAGTGAATTTTGAATTATAAAGAAGCTAAATATCTCAGTCATGTTTTTTCTTCCTAAGAAAATTAATCTATTAAGATGTCAGAGTTGTAAAGCTCTTCTAACAACAGCAATGAAAACCTAGCTCTTTACAATTAAAAAGGAACTCTTTTCTGAATTAGCAATGTCTGGAGAGATTTTTGGTTGTCACGACTGGGGCAGGGGGTGCTACTGGCATCTAGTGGAGGCCAGGGATGCCGCTGACACCCTGCAATGTACAGGACAGCCCCCACACAAGGAACCGTCCCACCCGAAATGTGAGTAGTTGGTTGTGCTGAGGTGGAGGAAGCCAGCTCAAGGAAGTCGTCTGCCAGAGGGATGCTGTTGACACTGCTTGCTACAGCAAAAGTTGCCACTGAGAAATGTGCTCCAGTTGAAAGTAAAGATTGGAAAACTGCAGAGCTGGGCGCGGTGGCTCACACTATAATCTCAGCACTTTGGGAGGCCAAGGTGGGCGGATCACTTGAGGCTAGGAATTTGAGACCAACCTGGCCAACATGGTGAAACCTGTCTCTACTAAAAACACAAAAATTAGCTGAACATGGTGGCATGTGTCTGTAATCCCAGCTACTGGCAAGGCTGAGGCACAAGAATTCCTTGAATCTGGGGGGTTCAAGCAAAGGTTGCAGTGAGCCAAGATTGCACCACTGCACTCCAGCCTGGACAACAGAGCGAGACTCCATCTCAAAAAAGAAAAGAAACCTGAAAAGAGTCCCTTAGAACCCAGGCATGGTGGTGCGCACCTGTAGTCCCATCTACTCGAGAGGCTGAGATGTGATGATCCCTTGAGCCCAGGAGTTTGAAGCTGCAGAGAGCCATGATCACACCACCACACTCCAGCCTGGGCAACAGAGTGAGACCCATCAATTTTTTTAAACCACTTAGAGAGGGTTTTACAAGTTACATAAGGAAAACCTAAATAACTAATACATCCATGTGCCAGAAAGTGAAGAAACGATGAGGTCTCTATGGGGCATGTCAGCTAAACCCAAGAATGTGTTTGCTTCTTGTGGCTGAGACAATGATCAAGACACCTTTCCTCCCAGGGCCAAGACTGTGGTTTGTTTGTGGCCATTTAATTTGGCCAAACCTGAGTTTTGATGAATAATACTTTGCAATCTGCAAATGATATTAATTTTGTTTCCAAATCCAATGAACCAGAGGCTGTAATTTAAAGAAGGAAGAAAGGGAGGGAGGCGGGAGACAGAAAGGAATAAAAAGAGGGAGGGCAGGAAGGCAGGCATGAAAGAAGGCGTAGTTGTCAAAAATCCAAGTTATTTGAGGCATACTGCTTGACCTGACTTTATGCAATACAAACAAAACCAGGGTAAGCTAGAATTCAGAAGACAAGGGTACCACTGTGTTTCTCCCTGGAGCGCTCTCAGAAGTGTGACCTTTTCTAATCCCAAACTGCTTAAAAAATGATGTCTTCTTGGGGTGCCATTTAATCTGTGACTGGACGAGCTAAGCTGATGATTCTAATGCAATTGCCAGTGAGATGGTGTCTGTCTCCATCTGTAAACGTTCTCATCCTGCTCTCAATGGGGCCACATTGATGGTTGCAGCCAGCATTATCCTTTATAACCCTTTTAATTTTTCGGCTGCATGACATGATCTTCTGTGAAGGTAGAACTAGTTCAAAGTATTTCTTACACAAGAGCACAAGCCCTTGGTTACGTTCTTAAGAACTAATTCCTTGCCTGTGTGTCTAAACCGCCCTAGCTAATAAACTCCCCCCAAACGTGGCTTTCCTGCATTTTACCAGCCTGGTGGCGTATGTTGGGGTGGGGGTGTGTTATGCCATTTTATGCATGGGGGCTCAGGGTCTATGATTACCTTGTCCAAGTTTAATCAGTGGGTGAGAAGCAGGTGAAGAACCCTGGGCTATTCTTCTGTTCACAAGGGTAGTGCTTTTATCACCAGACAGCACACGCCTCTATGGCAGTGTGTTTGAGTCCAAACGGTGTCTAATGTAGAAGGTGGGTCCCCAAAGTGCACTTCAGTTTATAATGGCCACTCAGCCCGCATCTGCTCGCACCAAGCTTAAATGTGTCTGACTGCAGCCATCGTGGCTCCCTCAAGGCCACCAAAGCAAGTTCTGCAGTTGCTTCCTGTTGCTACTGTGAACAGAGTTGCTACTCTTCAGAGTCTACTTTGTCCTACTGCAGTAGCAGTGAGGTCCGTCCATCAGGGATGCTGGGCTATGAACTGGGCTTCTTGTCTTGCAGCCACTTCCATCATCCCAGGAATACAAGTTACTCCAAACCTAGCTTCCCTGCAACTCCATTTCCCACGCCAAAACATGGAAAGGATAATGCTGACATCCCACTAGGGCTGTGGGGACGACCGATTTTGCTGTATGACTGAACAGCTTTGCCCTCTTCAAGTCCCTATGAAGGCACAAACCTTGATAACCATTTATACATAAGACACTAGTATGATGAGCAAGGGGGTTTTTATCCTTCTTAAAAAAAAAAATTAGGGAGTGGAAGAGTAGAATGGTCATTGTACCAGATCAGGTTATAATTGCAAAATGCTGCAACAGAATCTAAGTGAAAGGACCCAGTTTAGGGTCCCTGGGGCTAGCCTGGCTCGTGGCACAAGAAAACGTGCCTTCTTAGCACAGGGTATCTAATGTCTTGGGACATCTCTGGAATATTTCATCTAAGATTCTTTTTGCCTTTTAAAATTAATTAGCTGATTAAGAATTAATCACATGAACTATGTGGATTGCTATTTAATAAAATATTAATAATTTATATAATAAATTGCTTGACTGATAGGTAATTAATAAATTCCGACTCACCCAGCAAGAACATTTTTGTGGCAACAAGGTAAAGAGTAGGATAATTGGATGGCCCAAAACTTAGACCTCAATAAGTGAAAAGCGTGTGTGTTGGTATCAATGCTCCTAACTTCTATCATTATCTAACAAGATTTTCCAGGCAGTGGCACCCTTAGAATCCTATCTTCTCTCAGTTTCCATTTCCTGGTAGCTGCCAATTAGGATGCCAACCATCCCTGATTTTATATTATATAGGATGATGACAGCCAGGGGCAAATGAGGAAACCAAAGACTCACAGAAATCCAGGACTCAATAAAAGAATTTTTAAAATTGGAGATTTTTATGGTAAAGAATGTGAGGTTTGTAGTTTTTTAATCTCCACAGGAGAAATGAACAAATGATTCCATGTAAGAACAACCCTGGAAGATACCAAATTCCACCTTG
Organism: Colobus angolensis palliatus; assembly: GCF_000951035.1. Lineage (NCBI taxonomy): Eukaryota > Metazoa > Chordata > Mammalia > Primates > Cercopithecidae > Colobus > Colobus angolensis. Next base: position 5,289,722 of record NW_012115844.1, on the reverse strand, counting down.
ACATTTTCTAGGAATGTCACATCCTTAGTCTTGGTTGACTTCCTGAAAGTGTCCTCTCTAGTCTTGAGAGACCTCCTGCTCCAGGAAGCCTGCCCTGATTTCCCAGCCAGAGATGGTCCTCTGAATTTCTCCTGGCCTTCAACTGGCTTCTCTAGGAGCACAGTCACAATTCATCGTACATTATCACTAATTAGATCCTTATTTCGTGTCCTGCGTTCACAGTGTTAACCAGCATGTATATACTTACAGTTTGATAACAGCCTTTCTTTCACACTACAAAAACAACACTAATGCCTAATATCAACTATATTTGCTGTGGGTCAAGCATTCATTTAGGGCTTTACTTGGAGTATTTCATGTAATCCCCATGCAGCCCTATATCTCTACTAAAACCAGGAAAAATTAGCTGGGTGTGGTGGCACCACCTGTAGTTCCAGCTATTCAGGAGGCTGAGGTAGGAGAATTGCTTGAACCCAGGAGGCGGAGGTTGCAATGAGCCGAGATCATGCCACCGCACTCCAGCTCGGCTGAGAGTCCGTCTTAAGAAAAAAAGAAAAAAAGCTTTGCTACTCCAAGCACTAACCCCTTCCTCCTCCACCTTCCCTTAGCTTCCTTCCCAGAATGCAGACGCCACCCTGGAGGGCGAGCTGCCAAAATGGATGTGGAGGCAGCAGCATGATGACAAAAGATGCAATCTGAAGCTGATGGAGCCACAGGACGGGAGCTGGACAGTGAGGGCTTCACGGAGGCCGTGCACAGGACTGCCCCCATCTGCAGGGACACTGTGGTTATTCAGTATTGCTGTGTACCTAAGGGCAGTTGCTAAGTGGTGGTAGCTACAGATCCGGGGAGGGGCTCAGTGAACCAGAGCCTCCTATGGCTCCTGTTGGGTTTGGCCCAATGGGAGGCTCCAAGATACACCCCAGCCTCTCATTCTTGGCTCCCATTCTTGGTGGGTACAGGTTCCCCCCCCTTGTGTCTGCAGGCCCAGCATTGGGAACAGCTTCCTTCTGAGCTACTTCCTGAGCGCTTCCGCCCCTTCCTGGCTTCCTTAATCCTACCTGCACCTCTCCAAAGGGTCCCTTCAATTATCTTCAGTTTAACCCTTTGAGCTGCCATCCATTTGCTGCACACAAACAGGGCAGGTGGCTTACTGCTTCACAGGCAGCAACCACACAACTGCGGCTTGTCTTCCTACGTCTTCTGCATCTGAAATAACAAAGAACTTCCATCAGGGCTCAGAGTCAGGCAGCATTAATTTGAAGTCCCTGTTCTACTTCAATCATTTGTCCAAAATTACCCAGCTGATAACTGTCTGTTTCATTGTCTGCTACATGGGGATAACATCTACTCCTCATAGAACGATTGTGAGAATAAAGTGGAGTAACAATGTATGTAACGTTGACAGATTTGTTAAAAAAACAATACAGGATGCCCAGTTAAATTTAAATTTCAGATCAACAATGCTTTTAGTATGTCTGTGCAATATTTGGGATATACTTATACTAAAACATCATTTATCTGATATTCATATGTAACTGGAGGTCCTGTATTTTATTACTTTATTTACTTTTTTTGAGATGGAGGATCTCACTGTTACCCAGGCCGATCTCAAACTCCCGGGCTCAAGCAATCCTCCCACGTAGTTGGGATGACAGGTGTATGCCACTGCACCCAGCATATCCTGTATTTTATCAGGTGAACCTAAGTACCTGCGAAGTGCATAGCACATCGTCTGCACATTACTTGCCTCTAGTGAATAGTAGCAGCTGATATTATTATAATTTGCAATTCCCATATTACTAGCCCCTAACCTAAAACAATACCTGACATAATGCTCAAGAAAACAGCAAAAATGAATAAAGAAATGAACAAATGGAGCAACTGAAAACCACAGAGGCATTTTGTCTGCAGCGAAAGATGCCCAGCTGACAATGGCAGAGAGTCTGGAATTTAAGTGTCCTTGATTCGAGCCTAGTCCTCCAAATTGCACTGGGAACAAAGTGAAAGGAACTGCCAGAAAAGGCAGGGGACCAAAACATGGCACCGAGTGGATCCCCAAAGTTGCTGAAAACACCTTTTATCTTTTACCCATCACAATAATTTTGTCCTTATTTTTAAGTAAGTTTAGATTACAGATCGGGACTGAAGCTTCATATCATGGACATTGGCAGTTTTTTATCAGTCTTAGCAATTTCATGTCAATCTCAGTAATCAAACATTTCTCCACTTTGTTTTTGCTGCAGAGTAACTGCATTGAGAAAATCTTGGTTCAGGCAGATGAGCACTTGGAATTGATATTTTTTAAAATTCATCTTGCAATCCAAGGATACTGTTAATAGAGATGTCAGGAAAAATTATATTCCCAGATCTTCTCCAAAACAACTCAAGCTTAGCAAGGCAAATTAATGTGTCAAGGATGTGTTACATTAGAATTTGGCTCATGAAGAGTGGGCTGGCTCTCTTCCCTCTCCCCTGGAGCAATGGAGTCATGGCTGGGCCTGGGGCCACCTAACCAGGGCTGCCAGCCTCCTAGCCCAGCCACCTGCCCCTCCAAGGTAGATATGCTTACCTAAGAGTTCCTCATAAAATGGGAGTGGACCCGAGTGTGCGGCCCTCAAGACTGCACTTGTGCCTCTGCCGCGCTTTCTGCCTCTTCTCAAACCAAAATGTAGTTGCAACTTCAGCCTGGCAAATGAGACAGATAATGGGAAAGAATGAGGACAGACACACCCCAGGACCTGGAATATTCATTTGGAACTGCAAGTTCTGTGAGCCCAGTGGGATCCTAACAGTTAAATGATGTTTCTGTCGAGATTGGTGGTAACCTGTAGAAATGTGATTTTTAAAAATACTTTCTGAAATGTGTCCACATTTGAAAGATTAGCATAACTCAATGAATCACTTTTTTTCAAATAATCAAAGAATGGCACAAAATTGTGCACAGATAAAAGTTGTGTTCAAAGTGGATTTTGGCAGGGCGGCTAAAGATTCATTGATAGGGCTTCAGATTTCACACTGCATGAACCTTTAAGAAATTTTCACTTGTTGGATTTTGGCATAGTGCCAAGGATGAAAATCCAGTTCTCTGAAAATGCTATTCAAGTTCTTATTCCTTTTCCAACTGTGAATCTGTGGGAGACCATTTTCTTCGTGTATTCCAAACAAAAACAACAACAAAATGTATTTCACACATTGAATGGAGAAGGCAGATGTGAAAGAGGTTTTCCAAAACGTAAAACAATGTTACTCCTCTACTATTGTGTTGAAAAACATTTTTCTTTAAAGTTTGCTATGGTAACATGTAATGGGTTTACAATTGGCAGAGACATTAATAAAAAATTTTTTGTCTTTCCATTTTTGGTAGGGTGTATCTTTGCATAACCGAAAGCTCTTCGGAGTGTTCAGTAACTTCCTAGTGTCAAGAGCACCACATTATGGTTTACAGCACAATGGGGCCCCCAGCTCTCAGAGGTCCAGATACAATGCATGAGGTTCTAAGAGGCTCAGGGTCAAACACCGGCCAGATTCCCATAAGGTTGAACCCAAGAGATCCTTTTGCTAACATAGTAATAGTAATAATTTGAAGAAAAATTGTTATGCTAAACACTGTCAGTTTGGTGATCCACACATTTTTGTTAATGCTGTGATCAGCTGTAAAAGTGCAGCAGGGATTCGATTCCACCATATCCTGTCAGTCTGCACATGTGCACACACACATACATTCACTTTTCAAAAACTGATCCAATTGTTCAAATGCATGTTATCTACATGATCATTTCACAAGGGTAGTGCCCTAATGGAAGTAGACTTTGTTCTATATCCCCAAGAGGCTCTTAAAATCTCAATCCTCTAGTTCAGCTTCTTCTTACCAAGAGAGGTCAGTGTGTCAGAGCTGGAAACAGAATCCAACATTCCTTAGTTTGGCTTTCTTCTCACTGCACTGCTTCCTCCAGAGCGAGTGCCAGGTCTCCAAGTCCCTAAGCTGGCCGATGAGCATGACAGGAGATGCCTGCACCCTACCCTACCCTCTCCATCCACAGGCGTTGGTCCTTGCTGGTTATTGCTAATTGATCTCAGATCAATGTGTAGTTTCAGTGCAGCCCGAGGTCTTGGAATCCTGAACAGTCTTCCAGGTGGCCAAAGCTGGTCTGCAGAATGAAGCTGGTGTGCACAAAGGTATCATTCTGCCTTGAACGGAGCTATGAGGATCGGCTCCATCTGGGTCACGCCTGCGATCCAGCTTCTCTCCTCCCCCAAAATGACTCCAATTTGAAGCTCAGCCTTGTGATCATGGATTCCCAACAAACGATTACCTTGAAAATGCTGCCTGCATTTTTTTCTCTCCAGGGATAAAAAGTGGCTTTAGTTTTCTCCTTTAAAGCTTACTTGTGAGTATAAAGATCTTCCTCCTTGAAACTGATGCAGATCCTGGGTAGAGATTTAAGTCTTTAATTTCACTGCATGAAGGAATAAGAGGTACCCTCCCTTCTGCCATGGATCTTCTAAGACTCTGGGCCTTGTTTGTACCTTGAGTCTGTGGCCTTTTTACACAAATGGAACCACACTATCTGCATTCTTCTGTAACTTAGTTTTTAATCATATATTTTGAAAACTTTCCCATGTATGGACATAATATCCATGAAAAAAATTTAACCTGTATTAAAGACGAAAAAATTTCACCTGTATTAAAGACAAATTATGTCAGGTGTTAAACACATCCTTTGGTCTAGTTACATGTTGAAAATTCTTGTGCCATTGTCTTTTTTGATTTTGTGACTGGTGGTTTTTCCCCCTTCAACAGATTTCAAAAATATATAGTCAAAAGTATCATTTCTATTCTTTACCATTTTTGTCATTCTTAGAAACACTTGCGTTTGTGTGACTAAATTCAGTATTTTCTTGCCCTCCTACGGTTTTTGCTACAAGGACAAGGTAAGCAAGACTATTTTTATCACCCAGTTTTATCATCACCATTTACTGAATGATTCACCATTCCCATTGATGTGAAAAGTGCCTTGTTCCTAACCCAAAATACACATAGAAACAAAGTCACTTGTGGACTTTATTAAGATATATAATAGTCTATGACTACAGAAGTTATAGACTAACATTTTATCCTGACTTTTCTAAGAAGCAGTGTAATTATACTCTTTGAAGATTTTTTTTTTAAACTGGGATTGCAAATTTAGACAACTTTACAATTGTTACAAAAGTACAAAAGGCACTTTGAAAGAACAGTGCCTTTCACTTTGCAATTAATTTGGATGTTTGGGAATTTGATTTTTAACATCTAAATGCATGCTATTTCTTACCTGAAAGCTATACAGCTGCTAAGAATCTGAGAAGTAGATGGGATGTAGACATCATCTGGTCAGTGTTTTCAGTTGACAAACTTAGGCCCAGAGAAGGGCAGGGATGTGACCCAAGTCACAGGATGATCTGGCGGTACAGCTGGGAGCAGGAACTGAGGGTTCCAGCCCCTTCCCTGGGGTTTCCCTTCCACCACAGGATGGATCTGACAATCCTGGGTTCCAAGTATTTCCTGCCTGAGGCTGCAGGCTGGTTAGACCCCTAAAGCCATGAAAATTCCACAAAGGTTCCTCCCCAACCAGCCGCCCCACGTATCCCCATCACACAAAGTCAGTGATCCACAATGAAGAGAAAAGATATTTAATTATTTCTCAGGCTAATCTCTTAAAGCGCTCAAAGTGTTTTCACAAGTGCAAGGGGAGGGATTGTTCTCAGCCAACATTTACCAGTGATTCCGACACACGCAAAAACACTCCCAATCACGGTGCTTTATACTTACTTTTAATTTCTGCACTGAAAAAGAAAAGGAAGGTAAAAACGATGATAGATTAGTTTACAGTGAGTTCATCTTTGTCCTTAAATTAACCTTTGCTCCTGAGAGCAGAAGAGGGAAAGACAGGGGAACATCAAAGCATGATGGTGAAACGGTGACCAGGACACCTCGGTCTGGCTAACAAGGGTTTCTAAAAACCTGGACATGGTGCTGTCAACACACTAGTTTGTAAACACTGACAGGCAACAGTTAAGAACATTAAAAAAAAAAAAAAAAAAAAAGAAACCAAAACAACCCACAATTCCCAAAACAACCCATAATTCCATTCTTAAAATCAAGCACAAAATCTGACAAGGAAACATATCCAGGGGTTGTGTCCCCCATCTGATCAGGAGGTGGCACTCTGAAGGCAGCCACACAGTGTGAGTCACACACTAGGGAGAGACAGACATCTGCTCAACACAGAATTCCGGCTTTGCTGAACTGCAATGCATATTCCCTCTTCTGACTAGTACAGAAATGTTCTGCAGGCAGGAACGTGAGCCCCGCCCCGGCTCACTCACCTGTACAACCTCCCCTGACAGACAGTGAGAGCCATGGCGGGGCCAGGGGCTCTGTGTGCTTTGGAGGCTACTGCCTCTGGAATGTTCCGCATTTTCAAGGTTTGGTTGGGCTGTGGGTTTTAGTTACGCTCCACACATTGTTTAGGTGCTTGCTTTATTTTTCATGTGCAAACTGTTCCTGTCTAAAGCTTTCAGAAGAACGTGTACAGACACCCTGCAGAGACGAGGGTCATGACGGGGCCCTCCTGCCTCTTGCGGTGGGGCGGGGGCATGGGGGCGCGTCACAGAAATAGAGAAAGGACATGTTCCGCTGCAGTTAATCTCTAGTCCCTGATTCGGTCCATCCAGAGGCGGGGGTGGGGCTCCTCAGTAGGTGATTGTCCACTCCTTGACAGAGGCGTCATGGGAGGTTGTGACCAGTGTGTGCTCGTCCAGCCAGGCCAGGCTGCTGACATGGTGCAGCCGGTGTGCATCTGGGAAGAAAGGGTGTGATTTAACGAAAAGCCAAACTTCTCTGCATCTATGTACATCTTGGACTAGGAAGATGGAACAACCTGGGCCCTCAAAAAAATGGCCACGATCACTGTAACTCAGGAGTCTGGCACGGTGGCAGTGGGGCTGAATTCTCTGCGTGGCACTTCTGAGCCCTGGGGTGGGGTAGCTGTTTTTCATGGGCTGCAGGGTAATTAGCAGCATCCCTGGCTCCACCTACAGATACCAGTGGCTCCCTCTCTCCAAGTCTTGACAACCAAGTTCCAAGGGAGTGAAATAACAATGTCGTCTTCTGTATAAAAGCGATGACATGCAGACCACACACAAACAGCTACACCGTATCCATGCCCTATTAAAATGGGGCAGGCATGACAACCAGTACGAGGCTGGAAAACACAGGACTGGGGGGGCCACTGACTTTCCCCTCTGTGACAGTCACACTGTGGGTGACCAGATTCGATTCCCCATCATCTTGCCTCCACCCACCCGAGATGCCAACAGTGAGATGGTGCCTGTGTGCTTATGACTCCTCTGCGGCTGGCTCTGCCCATGATGCCCAGGGAGGCTCCCAGCTGCAGGCAAGGGGGTTCCCACCAGCTCTCTGCTCCCCAGGTCCGGGAGGCCCCCAGCCCCGCCTAGACAGGGTAAGATTCAGCCCCCACCCCACCTGGCACGGCACACACCCTGATGCAGGAAGCCTTGGCCCACGGGTGGCCCAGGAGCGCCTTCAACCACCAAGCATGACTTGGCTGTAAGACCAGGCTTTAGTGCTCTGTCCACATCGCCAGGCTGGCTCTTTTCCAGGTGCAGAACTCAACTATCTGTACGACAGCCCGACGCTAAGGTCACTTCATGTTTGGTGGCCTGTGACCCCATAGTGAAGACACAGACCCCGACTTCCTACTCTCTATCCGACCAGCTCTTGCTGTATTTTCTCCTGGATCCATTTCATTCATGAACTTGTTTGATTCTCACTACCAGACTGCCGACTGCCTTGTAAATCAGGACGGACATTGAAACCCGCTTTGTGTCCCCTCCCTTCCAGACCGGGCTGCCTTCCCTCTCCCTGCCCCGCACCTGAAGCCTGCAGCTGGGGAATGGGCTCTGGGGGTGGGCTAAGACATTTTTAAATAGGAAAGGACCCCATTAATGTTTAACACAAAAGGATGTCTTTAAGGAGAATAGATGAGGGGACTTGACCACACACTAGGAGGAGAGTGGTGGGGGGCACTTGGGGAGGGGAGGGTTTGGACAACACAGATGATGCCTCCACATACGTGCGTGGCCACGCGAGGACATCATAACCCCCACAGGGAGAAAGATGACATGCAGGACTAAATAAAATGGACTGTTACAAATCATTTCACCTGTTTCCTTTTTAAAGTGATTACCAGGAAATTTCAATGCTACATGAGGCTCACATTATACATTGGACGTGGCTGTCTTAGGGAGGGCGAGACTCTGGTTCCACGTGGGATTTAAGGGGTGGGTGGGGGAAGTGAAGACCTCAAAAGTGAGACCTTCACTCAGCTCAGCAGGTGTCCTGTGCATGGTGCCCCCATGGTTCCTCAGTACAGCCAGCCGCGCAGCTGGTGTTTGCTGGAGGGAAGGAGACCCACACCTCTTCCAGGCCACCTGCCTAGAAGCACAGAGGCTACTTAGCCCTGGGGACCACAGCCAGGGGATAGCCTGTGAAGTGGCCCGTGGAGCCCTGGACCATCGGTGGTCCCTGCCAAGGCCTGGGGGCGGAAGTTACCTTGGATCTTGACTCTGGTTTCCGGATCACTCAGGGTCCAAACATACACCATCATGTCCATGCCACCGGAGGCAAAGTGTTCATTGTCTGGGGACCAGGCCAGGCAGACGATTTTTGCATGGTGTCCATAAAAAACATTGTTCTCCTAATTGCACGTTGAAAACAAGACACGTGGCAGGTCAGGTTCAGGCCACAGTTGCCTGTATCACCTCGCTTATTCCTCAAGGCAACAATGGGGACCCAGGTTTCTCAGGCACTAACTCTACGCCAGCGACCCCTGCAAACCCACCGACTCCTCAGAAGCATGGCACGAGGCACCTGCTACTTGTCGAGGCAAGAAAGCTACAGCTCAGACAGGCTCAGCTCAAGGTGACCAAGTCACGGATATTAACCTCCCACTGCCAACTGCACTGGCCAGCACGGGGACAGAGAAGCCCGCCACCCACTCACCGAGTAGCCGTCAGCAACGCTGAACACTGTGACCACCTTGCTGGCGTCACACACCGCGAGGAAGGCGCCGTCGTGGGAGTAGGCCACGTCGGTCACGGGGCCCTTCGCCTCTAGGAGCTTGCCCTCATCCTTCAGCGTGGTGCCCAGGATGGAGTACAGGCGGACGTTCCCATCCTGCGGCAGGGACAGAGGGGAAGTGAGCCACTCCCCAACACACACACCACACCCACCCTTTGTGAAGGGAGGGGTTGAGGGCTTAAGAAAATGTGCTATTCCCGCAACTGCTGCTCCGCTGGGCCCATGCCAGGCGCTGGGCATAGCTCTTCCCATGGATGGGCCTGAAACCTACGTAGCTCTATGAAAATGGCTGTCGGTACCTCAGGGCACTGCTGGTCTCCTGAAGCCCTTAAGCTGGCTGGTGGAGGAAGCCACTCCATGCCCTGGTCACATCCGGCACCTGAAGGACTGGGCAGCAGGCAGACCCACCCGGCCCCTAGCACGGAGGGCACTGCCACGCCTGCTGCAGGACTGAGTTATCGGAGGGCTGCCCTCCAGGGCTGGGGAGCGGAAATGAGCTCTTCTACAAAGCACTCAGGACTTGGCCAGGCAGACTGTGTGACCGGGCCGCACACACAAATTCAAGGGCGCCGAGGCCGAACTCAGGGAAATTGTAAAATGCCTGGTTAGTACTGCACCTTGAAGATGCTGGGAAATTTCTGTCACTCTTCATTTAACCTATGAGCCGAGCCCAGACCCAGGGGATGCCGTTCCTTCATTTACTGACCTGCTACCCTCTTGTGCTCCCCCCACCACTCATGGGGCTGGCTCTGAGACCCAGCTGTCCCCTCCTCAGTACTCTCCTTACCTCACTGTCCAGTCTTGTGGGAATCCGGACAGTGAGGTGGGGGGAAGTGCCAAGGGGGGCGGGGGAAGTGCCAAGGGGGGCAGGGGAAGGCTCCAGCTCTGGGTAGCAGGAGGTGGCTGGGCCCCAGAGCAAGTCCCTCGCCCCCACCGCCGCCATCCTTCCCCTGACCCCTTGCCTTCCCTGCAACAGCCCTGGTACTCACACAGCTCACACTGTCCCCAAATCACCCAGATACCAAGGACAGAGAGCATGGGGGAGAGGAAAGCGCCTTACCGCACCCCCAACCGCCACTGTGTCCCCGCCGGGGTGCACGGCCACAACTTCGGGCTCATAGCCGGGGTTGTCGATGCTGAAGCACTTCCTCTGATCCTTCAGCAGGACAATCTGCGGCACACACAGGCAGCTGGTCAGGCAGTCCAGCCCTTCGGGACAAAGCCCTCAGTGGCAGGAGGGGCGCGTCCCTGTCAGGGCTCACTGGAGTTGGGTTTGGCTCCGTTCCCAACCTCTTTGCAGGGCCACCTGGGGCTCTGAGCCACACCACCTGGACTCAGTCCCAGCCTTGTGACCCTGTCAGGTGGGGCAGGAAACACACCTAACTGTGACCATCACTGTCATCACTACATTACTTCCACTGCAGTCACTACAGCACCACTTCTTGCAAAGTCAATTGGCCTCTGAACTTTAGTTCCTCCAGTCAGTGAGGGAAATAAGTGCACTCCGCTGAACAGTGCTTCGAGGCGTCAGAAGGGCGGGAGCACCCAGGGCAACAAGGCCCCAAAGCAACGGTGCAAAAGTAGATGGCACGCGGGATTCTAGGTCTGGCTTCTTAGAACAAAAGAAAGAAACAGAATTCCTCAGCGCATGGTTCTCCTACAGCCCGGGGACAGGAGAACCTTGTGGCGCCCAGAAGACACAACACGGGCACCCAGCTGTGGAGCGTCTGCCTCGGACTCCAGCAGACTGGCAGTGGAGCTGGAACGCTCCAGTCTACAGACTCTGCTCCCCAGTCAAGCATGACTCGCAGGGGTAGAAGGGCAGATGGCAGCACAGCACAGTGGCCGGGAGACCGGTGCCTACTCCCTGGGTCAGGGTTGCTTCTCCTGATGCCCCAAGCCCACTGGGAAGCATGCACCCCTCATGGTGGCTGCCACACCAGCCCCGCACTGCCTTTACTCCTGACCTGCTTGGCGAGAGGACCGAAGACCGTCCTCAAGTGTGGGCTGAGCCATGCTGCTCAGCCCTCAGAACTGCCAGGGTGCCAAGTACTCAGGTGTCTGGGCTGCAGTGGGGACGCCCACACAGCACACTGCTGACCGGGCAGGGCTCCGAAGACTGACAGACCGAGGCTTGACCCCAGCACAGCTGCTTGCTGGATGAGGGGACAGCCCATAACCATCCTGGGCCTCAGCAGCCAGTGGTGCCTGGCTGTCATGAAGACAGGAGTCAACGTTTAGAGTAAGAAAGGTACTAACAACAGTAAACAAAAACAGCAACAGCCCCTTGGCATGTGCCAGCGCTCTGCTCTGAGTGTTCCAGCCCCAAAAGGCAGGGATCGGGTTCCCCGTTTCAGAGGAGAAAATGGGGTACAGAGCTTATGCTGCACACCCAAGGGTCCAGTTACCACGGGCTGAGCTGGGACTCGCCCAGAATCCAAGCCTCGGCACCCGCACTGGGCCTTTGCCTCTGGTACGTGCAGCAGAGGCTCTGCAGCGGGGGCCTTCCTTCTTCTGTCTCCCCTTCTTGTCAATTCTTCTGGTTCTAACTTACTCAACTGCTCCCAGACAGAGTGGCCTTCATCTCTTGAGTTTTGCCTTTATCCCAGTGTGCCCCTACCCAAGCCACCATCTGTCACAAGGGCAGGCAGCCTCCGCCCCTACCCTTTGGGCTTCTGTTTCTGCATGGATTGTGGGTGGATTGGGATGAATGGTAGCAGTGCCCTGACTAAAACCTACTACTGAAGACGCACCTCTGTCATCTGCTTGGCTCTGGGGGTGGCCTTACCTACTCACAGGCGAAGAATGAAGGCCTAAGCATTTGCCTGAAGCTTTGTCTAACATGAGACTTGAACCTGGTTGTTTCCTGATCTAAAATCCCAGGCCTCTCCCAGTACCCTCCTAACCCTTTGACTGGTGACAGAGCTCTGCTCTGACCCAGAGCAGGGGTTCCAGATGCCCTGTGAGGACTGGGTGATTAACAGCAGATGAGACAGAAAATGCCTCACAAGGAGGTGGAGGGACCTGAGGCCTGTCCCCCACACATTACAACTCTACTGAGGACCTTTCTAACCTCTTGGGTGGCAGGCGCCTGCTGGGCCCGTCTGAACATCCCCCCCGTGGGATCCTTACTCTCAGCCTCAGGGGAAAGGATGGCCTAAGATGACCACAACGTTACAGATGAGGAAATCTGGGTCTGGAGACACAGGGCACTCTGCCCTAGGCCTCATCCCCTCACCCACAAAGCCCCATGTGCAGGCCCCTTGGCTGGGAAGAGCCCTGCTGTACAGAGATAGGCCACCTGCCGGCCTTCTAGAACTCCGCTTTGTAGCGTTTCCCCCAGGCCCCGAGGCACTCCACGTGTGGATTCCCTTTGCACCTCCCCACCCCCATTGGCTGTCCAGGCTGTTTGCAATAATTACTTGGCAGGGATTTCTTATTATCTAGGACACAGAGAAATCCACTCTCCCTAAAGCAATTAAGTTCACAAGGCAAAGGAGGGCTGGAGGGTCCTGAAAGCAGCTTTCTTTAGCAGGGCTCGCCACTCATGCCAACAGGTGCCCCTTGCCTTCCCCGGTCTACATGCCAGCAAGCCTAGGCTCGCCAACAGATATCTTCTGCAGAGCAGAATTCTGTATAAAGTGGGTCAGGCTTGGGTCTCAGGTGGCTTTGGTCCGGATATTCCAAAGGTGTGCAGGTGGCCCCGCTGTCTGGGGTGAGAAGCCAGACTGGGGAGTCAGGTGCCACCCTTCTGCATGCGGGAAAGTACCAAGCTGCTCTAGGCCTCAGCCTCCTCCTCTGTAAAAGGAACCAAGATGGTGTGAGGAGCCTTACATGTACTTCCTCATCATCACCTGGATCTGGGAGTGCTGGGGATGGGAAACTAAGGCTCAGAGAGGGTGAGGTAAAGGCTGGAAGTCACACAGCTACAACGCAGCAGGGCCGGGATGTGTACAGGAGCAAAGGCAGGCCCACCTCACAGAGTCTCTCATAGACCTTACAGGCTGACGGGCACGCAGAGTTGTCTGAGGCTAAGAGACAAATCCCAGCTCTGCCCTCTGACCAGCTGCGGCCTTGGACAACCAACTTATCCATTCTGTGCCTCCATTTCTTCATCTGTACAACTGACAGGATGGCGCTGAGGATTAAATTTGTGAGATCCCTTGGTGCACTGCAAACGAGCGCTCAACCAGAACACTGACTAGAGCAACTGTCAAACGGGACACGAGTCAAATTCAGCAAGCAGGCACCACACAGCTGCAGGCTCCGACCCAAACACTAAGCCAGGTCCCTACCTGCCCAATGCACACGACCACAGCGTATCCCCCGGGGCCGACAGCTACGCACTTTGGTTGAACATCAAGTTTCACAACTCCTTGTCCGCTGTTGGAGAGAAAGGAAGCACATTACTGCGACGCTGCAGCAGCTCAGTGTAGGTATGCATACGTAGTTACTGTTAAACCACAGCAATCTTGCTCCTTAGGAGAAGGCAATTCTACTGCCATCTATACTGGAGAGACCTGCTAAAATAAGGGATGGTGGCAAAAAAATGACCCATGACTCTGGTGCAGAGATTATAAATCATAATGGGGGCCCGGGTAGGGGGTGGGAAGGAGTGGTGGGAGGCAGTGAAGGGCATTGTTTATGCTCCTATTTATTTATCTGTGGTAAACCCTCATTACACCCAGATGTGGCTTTTGTCCCCCTGTTGGCTAAAGACTCTGGAGTTTACTGAGCACAGAAAGAATTGAGCTCTGCTCCCCAAACTGGATGGGTAACTTTTAAGAATCCATTACCTGTAATGGGTGAAAATCATGTTATCTTTAGCCTTGGCCAATGCTACCAAAACTTGTCTTAGAAAGACTCAAACACACAAACTTCTTGAAAACTGAGATAATCAAGAGAATTTCTGTGTCACTGGGCCAAGTGTGGCATCCCCAAAGGCTCCGCAGCAAGGTGACCAGGCCAAGGCTGGCTCTGTAAGGACCTTGCCTTGGGTTACCTGGCCCAGGGAAGATCTTCATGGGACGTGTTAAAGAGTGGGTTCACCACAGGGCACTAGAAAGAGGACCAGGGCCCAGATGCCTGGGCTCTGGGGCCACTTCTGCCACTCATCGGAAGGCCCAATTTATCTACAGATGCCCAGTCCGCCAGGCAGGCAGGGTCTGTGCAACAAGGACAGCACATATGCTAGGAGCTGCGTGCTGTATCCTGTGCCAGGCTCCCATCAACAGGCCCCGGGAGTCCCCATCTCTCAGGCAACACAACTTAGGCAGGACTACTGGGTCACAGAGAGGTCTACACAAGAAATGTAGGGCCAGAGGAGGGGTCAGACCTGGGTGTGGGGACACTGGATGTGCAGTGGCCTTGTCAGGGCCTGGAACATTTCCCTTTCAAGTCTCTCCAACTGCATTTAGGACTTCAGATCACTTGCAAACTGCTCCTCTCCTAGCTCCACTGACTGCCAACCAAAGGCCCAAGAGTAACAACAAACAAGACATTGTCTTTTAACCAGATCACTGTGTGCCCATCTCACCCTTGAGCAGAAGGGGAATGCTGTCTCGTTCTCAGCACCTGCCTTGTGCCAGGCTCACCTAACCCACAACGGCCTGAGGCAGGCTCCACTGTACCCGCCTTTACTGATGAGCAAAGGGAGACAGGGAGAGACCGCAGCAGGTTCCTGAAGAACAGGGAGGGCTGTGATCTGCTGCCCCTGCTTCCGGGGCAGAGTCCACCCCTGGCCATCGTCTGTGGGCAAGAGCATTACCCAGACCACTTGGATCTGTAACACAGTGCTGGGCTCAGGGCCCAACAACAGGAGAACAATGCTGGGGACAGGGCGGGAGAGATGAAAGGAGCAGGTGAGGCATCCTCCAGAACAGAAACTGCTGGTGGCACAAGCCTCAGCAGGGAGCTGAGGCTCACCTGGGACCCCCACAGGCCCAAGCACTCTCACCTGTAGTCCCGCAGCGTGAGGCTGGTGTACCGCACGGTGTCGTCCATGCCGCAGCTGATCAGCTGCCCCGACTCGTCCACGGTCATCCTGGACACCTGGTTCGTGTGGCCCTTCCCAGCGAAGGAGTCGTTCTCCCCCGTCTCTGAATCCCAGTAATGTAGGGCAGGGTTAAGGAAAAGCCCAGCTCCCGGGACTGCTGGGTGTTCTCCAGTGTGGCTTCAGTCCTAAGATTCTCCGTTTACACCAACAAATGAGAATGTCACTGCAAACGGATATAACCATTCCCCCCGGGAAGCCAGCAGCGTTCACTGTTGACATGTTCTTGGGAAGGGATATCGAAGTGTGGGTGCACCACACAGGGACTGGGTTGAAGCAGAAAGGGAGCCATGCTGGAGGCTCGCTGGGGACCAGAAAGCCGGGGAGACTCCAGGGTTCCTCTGCCACTAGTTATCGGGCAGGCACACTCCTCTACCCCCACATTTCTTTACGTTTTGGGGGCAGAGGGTGGCATGTCTGCCCTCCTCTCCCAGCACTGGGGGGACCTCCTTGGGTCCTGGACAGTCCCTCTGGGAGGTACAGCACATGCAGACCAGAGCTGTCCACACAAAAGGCAGTCTCCAACATGGCACGGTGCCCGGGGGGGGGCAGCAGGACAACGCACAGCAGGTGGCTTCATCAGCAATTTGTGTGGGCCTCCCTGCCCAAGCACTCTGCAGATGGTGGCTCCAAGATTCAAGACAGCCCAGTGAGCAGGGTGTCACCAGCTCCAGGCCATGCAGGAAAAACACAACAGAAGCCCCCATCATCGGGGAGAAATCAGGACTCGTTTAAAGAAACCAAGACAAGGACTTACAAAGGGGACACAAACACCTCCAGGGAACACCACCGAATGGCCACAAAGCACTTCGCAGGAGCTCCAGCCCTGGCTCTGCGGACCACAGGCTGCGTGACTCTGGGGAGGGCACGTCAGCTCTCTGGGCTCCAGTTTTCCTATTTTTAAAAAAAGGGGACCCAACGTAAGGGTGTCCAGGTGCTTGTGAATTCTAGGAATCAAGAATCCCACCGTGTGGAGTAGGGCCAAGGTTGGCGCCAGCTGCCACTGGCAGGGAGAGTGGCAGCCCAAGCTCAGGGCCATTAAGCCACACTCTCAGGGTTGCATGACAAGAAGGGACCAGGTCAGAGCCGCCCGTGGCTTTTCCTCAGCCTAAGCCCTGGAGCTGCCAGGGCCCCATGTGCAGACAGGCCACCCCCTAGAGGCCATACTGGTCAGAAGAGCGTGTGGCTGTGGCTGCAGCTGGAGCCACCTGGCTGGTCTGGCCTCTGGCACCGTGGGAACAGGAAATTCTCCTCTAGAGCCAGTGGCTCTGGAGCCAGCTCTGTGAGTCAAAGGATATTAATGTGTCCGTCGTGGCTCCCAGAGTAAATGTAGGACTTGCCGCCGTTTTTATGCACCGTCAGACACTGGATGGATTTACTGTGGCCCTGTGGAGGAGATGCACCGGGCAGGTAAGCTGAGGACACACTGCCCTGCCCTCTGCCACCCACTTTCTACCAGCGAAGCTTCTGGGTAATAGAGGAGGCAGATGCCCCTCAACCCATGGCAGTGCAGATGTTCTGAGGCCCCAGTAGCCCCAGCTGCCTGAATGCATGGCCCACAAGCCCTAAGAAACCTTTCCAAAGCTACCCAGTCACCTACAGACCCTGCCCTTCATTCCCCTCCAAGGTACCTAACCCAGACCTGGGCCCAGACCTGACCTGCGTCTGACCAAGGCCCAGCACCTGAGCACCTAACGTGTGCAGACATGTGGCCTGCACCCAGCTGATTAGTACCCGTCAGGGTGGAAGCCGCAAAGGGGTCAGTCCAGGAGGCCTTCAATGGCCACACTCGCTTCAGGCCCTGGTTTGTGAGGTTTCTTCTCTCTCCCTGCCCAGAAGTGCTGGCCCTGCTGAGGGCAGGGGTCTCTCTGACCACTGCAAAAGCCCAGGGCTGTCTGTGAACACTGACGCTCCTACCCTGACCTCCCTGACTGCTACAGTGGAGGGCACACAAGGCTGGTCTACAACCAGACAGCTGCTTCCAGAGGGAGGCGTTTAGCCCTCAGTATCTAATCCTGGGACAAAAATAACGGCTGGGGTGCAGGCTCCTCATGCCTGTCCCCTGCAGAGGGAGGCTAGCCCCTTTCCTCTGAGCTCAGGGATTTTCCGCAGGAATTCTTGATCTCTGTGGTATGCCACATGTTGCCACAATATGGCATGCATCTTTGGAGGCAGGTCTCCTTGGAGATAGGTACACAAGAGTTACCAGTGGGACTGGAGAATGGGCAACGAATGCAGCTACTTTCATCTTTTCCACAGAGATGTGGGGAAAAATCACCACACACCCCAGTAAGAGATGCTGAGCTGGGCTGCCTCCTTCCAATGTGACGTCCCATCAGTCCCGCTCCTTACAGTGTAGACCTCAGACCAGCACAGCCCTCACCAGCAGGGCTCAGGCCCACCTTACTGCTGAATCCGAACATGCACTCGGCGAGAGGTCAGGAGACTTCTGTGCATGCTCAATGCCTGGAACTCACCAGAAACACTCCCAGCCCTGCCCAGAGGCCCACAGGTGTTCCTTCGGGAGACCTCCCTGTAAACTGAGTGCCTCTGGGGCGTCAGCAGCCAGCGCTTTTTAGAGCTCCCAGGTGGTTCTAACATGCAGCCTGGGCTGAGACGGGCTGCTCAACCCCACTGCAGCCCAGATCAGCACCGAACGCCAGCACCGGCATGACTCACACAGGTGTGGCATTTGAGAGTTGGGACGTGGGGATTTTGATAACTGGCCCTTGGGGTTTTTTTTGGTGGAAGGGTGGGATGGCATGCTGGTTGTTTTCTTGGGACATAAGTTTAGCCACGGTGGCAGGCCAGGTGTACCGGCCCCAGACAGTTGGCAGCAGTGGTATTAGAAGAGCGCTCTCAGGGCAGCCCCACCAACAGACACGGGATGGCAGACCTGGGGGCTGACACCTGGAGAATACCGTTGGGGATGGCCCACGGGAAACTGCTTTTCTGGGCAGTAGCGAAGCCTTACTCACTTGTGTACAACTTCTCACCATCCCACTTGGAGGCTCACTGGAGCATGGTCTCGACAAGAGCCCTCAGCTCCCCCAGGCAACAACCTCCTCGCCCCATGCTGTGTGCCTTCCTTTTTACACTCATCACCCTGGGCTGTGGGCCCAGCAAGGAGGCGCTCACGAGGAACCTCTATCCTCAGGGTCACATCTAGTGAGCCTTTATGGTTCAGCCTTTCCCATCTCAGCAATGCTGCTGCCCCCACTGCCCCGGCACAAAGGAACCGTGACTCTATGCGTGAATGCTGAGGTGACCTGGTCCTTAGGAATCACACACACAACGTTAAGGAGGCCCCTTCCTCGTGGGCAAACTCCCCTGTAAAATGAGGATGGTGATTCTAGCAGCCCCTCCTAGAAGCTGTGGTGTGAAGGAGCCACCGACAGCACAGCACGCTGCTGGCTGCACAGGCCCGGGGGCTGCTCCAGGCTGGCCCATGCTAGCCCTGCAGGGTTCGCACCCTCTGCAGAGGCTGGTCCCCAGTGCTCCACGGCAGCAGGCTGCAATGGGTGAGGGAAGTGCTGGGGTTTGTCTCCCCGAGTGGCTTAAAGCAGGAGCCCGAGAAGGCTTGGCTGCTCGGATGAAGTGCATCGTCCACCTCCCTTGATATTGCAGCTTTGAATAGCAGGAGAGGTCACCCACCGTGGGCCACCAGCGCTGGGGAAACCTGACTTGGAGTTCCCAGCAGATGCAGTGTGGGAAGCAGGGGTGGGTGCTGCAGTCAGAGCAGGCCCTGAGGATACGGAAGGGACCCCTGCTCTGGCTCCTGTCCAGCTGCGAGATTCCCAGAGGCATCAACTTGGCTGGTGTGGATGGAGGGAGAAGGTAGGACCCCTCCAGCCAATGGAATACAGGGAGCCTCTGGCTCAAGTGAATCCTTCTGGGTTAGGGTTCAGTAGCAGGAGCCTTGCTCCTCCCCAGGCTGGCATTCGGGGCCTTCGCACCTGGGCCCCATGCATGATTCTAACTCCCTTTCCTCCTGGTCCCATCGCTCCCTCATGCAACTCCAGTATCTCCTTCACACCATGCCCACATTCAAACCCCAGGCAGTGCCAAGGCCCAGGCCCAAGGCCACCTGCTCTTCCTCCTCCTCCTGCCCCTGGACCTCCGCGATGCCCCCTCACCTGCCCTGGCGCTCAGTGAGCTCCTGCTCTTGCCTGCAGTCAGGTGAAGCACAGGCTGCGCACTCCCAATTCAGGGAAGGCCGAGCCCTGCGGGAAGTAACCGCTCTCAACAGCTGGGGGCGATGGCCACTGCCCCGAATCCCTAGGCTCCAGCTCTTACAGTAGCTCAAGGGGAGCTTGGCACCTGGCCCACCACCATGGCTAAACTCATGTCCCAAGAAAGCAACCAGCATCCCATCCTTCCACCAAAACCCCAAGGGCCGAGGAGGCTTGAGGACACCTCTCTAGCTTCCACCTGGCCTTCCCTCGGTTCCCCTTCCTTGCTGGCCACACTGGGCTCTTCCCTGCCCACCCAGGGGACAGAGCCTTCCCCAGGGCAGGCCTTACCTTGATGACGCGCAGGGGCTTGCTGGGGTTGTTTCTGTCCAGATAGTTGATGTACCCGGACAGGGAGACACTGAGCAGGTGGTCCTTCTGCCACAGGCAGCCCAGCTGCTGGTCCAGAACCGTGGAGCCCATGGGAAACGTGCTGACCACGGAGTTCACGTTGACGTCCCAAATCTTGGAAGTTTTGTCCCCAGAAGCAGAAAGCAAATGGGTGCTGTCGGGACTCCAGCTAATCTATTCAGAGAAAAGCAGTGTGTCATGTGCCAGAGGACTAGACTGGAGAGAGACCCCCAAAAGCAGCTTGTCCACTGCCACTGTTTCTGAGTAGGACAGAAGGAGCCCAGAGGGGGTGGGACACGAGTGAGGCAAGGACAAAACCCGCCTCCAGGTCTCCTGTTCCAGCCACTACCTTCTCTTCACCTCACTGCAACCTTAAAGCTTTTCTGGGCAGAGGCATAAAACCGCTGTGACTTGTAGCCCCTCATTTCAAGTTTTTGTCTAAGTCCAGATTGAGTACGGATGGACTGACACATGGACTCGGCCAAATTCCCACCACCAGGCTGGGAAACACACTCATACTCACGGCGTAAATCCCACCGTCGTGGGCCTTGCTTCCGCCCAGCGCGCACACCTTCTCCCCAGTCTTCCCGTCATAGATGTATATCTTCCAAGAGATAAAAACATGTGGGTCACGTGTGTGTAAGCAGTTTCTCCATGGACCGTGGCTCTAGAAAACGAGGGCTAACAGACTGAGCTCCCAGTGTGGTTTAAAAGCAGACATGCGTTTACTGGGCTCTGACGACACGTCTGCAGAGAAGGGGAGGGCGACGTCTAGGTTCTGCACGTCAGGACTAGCCTGTGGCTCTGAGTCGTCACGGGAGCAGGCAGACAAGCCAATCCCCGCCCTGAAACCCGCCCCAGGTCTTACCTGGCCGTCCGCACTGGCTGTGGCAAATCTGTTTCCATCAGGAGAGAATCGCACGCAATTGACAAAGCGGCTGTGGTCCTGCAGGAGAACAATTACCTGCCTGGTAAGGCCTGACTCTAGGTTCAAGAATGCTCTATATGAAACACAGTCTGCTTGTCGCTCCAGCTGTTCATCAGTGTGCACTGTTAGTCCACTGGAAATGTTCAGAGCTTACAAAAAGGTCCCGGGCAGTCCCTCAGTGGAGGGGTAGGAGTCTGCTCCAGCCTTTCTGCCACGCTAACCGCTCTACCTGCTGGGAAAGCCGATCAGCCCGAGCCAAGGCAGACCGCCTCCAACTATGCACCCCTCAATGAGGTGTCCCCAGCAGCCACCCTCTTCCCTCTGGGCTCTGAAAGAGCTCAAGCCCCGATCCTTAAGCTTCACGATGGCTGAGACCAGGACGCCTCTTCCTGGAGGCCCCAGCCCTGTCTTGCTCTGTTGCCCAGGCTGGAGTGCACTGGCTCAGTCTCAGCTCACGGCAAGCTCTGCCTCCCGGGTTTATCCCATTCTCCTGCCTCAGCCTCCCGTGTAGCTGGGACTGCAGGCGCCCGCCACCTTGCCTGGCTACTTTTTTTTTTTTTTTTTTTTAGTAGTGACAGGGTTTCACCGTGTTAGCCAGGATGGTCTCGATCTCCTGATCTCGTGATAAGACCGCCTTGGCCTCCCAAAGTGCTGGGATTACAGGTGTGAGCCACTGCGCCCGGCCAATAATTGACTTTTAAACAAAGTTAAACAATGATTATGACCCTCATTGAGAACAAGAGCCTAAGTGACAAAGGGGAAATGACATGACTTTCAGGGGCAACTCTGTTGCTCGAATAAGGAAATGAATGCATTCTGTCCTCAGTCAACAAGAGTCTGTATCAGAGAATGATCCTCTAAACAAGCAGTCGCAAAACTGCCAACACCTGCCCCGCCCTCTCGCTGCCCACCTGCAGGCGGCGCTAACCCAGCAAGTGCACATCCAGTGCTACCAACGCTCGGCACAGGAAGGGCTTGCTGCTCAGTGGGTACGGACACTAACCTTCAGGAAAAGCAATGCAACAAAAGGTGGATAACAGCGGATAACCTGCCCCATGCTCTAAGTAAATCATGGACTTAATTTTAAAGCATGAGCTACCTGCGTGGGGGAACTGAATGTGTTTGATTGTGGAATGTTTTCTCTGGGACCCCGTGAGACCTTATTCAGAAATAGGGTCTTTGCAGATGCAATCCAGTTAAGACGAGGTCAACAGGGAGAGCTGTAAATCCAGCAGCGTTTGGTGTCCTTGTAAGAGGGGAATCTGGACACAGATACAGACAGAGTTGGAGTGAAGCTGGAGGCAGAGATGGGAGTTCTGCTCACAAAAAGTAACCCCCAGGGCTGTCAGTATCTGGGAAAGACAAGGACTCGGAGGGAGCGCGTCCCTGCCCACACCTTGACTACAGACTTCTGACTTCCAGAGAATAAATTTCCATTGTTTAAGGCACCCCATCTGTGGCTTAACAAACTTTGTTATGGCAGCTGCAGCAGACTAACACATGTAATCAATGCTGCCTCTGACACTCATGTAATAACCCACCAAGGTGAGCTGTGCCCATTTCACCAATGAGGAAACGTAGGCCCAGAAAGAGGAATCAGGCGCTGGGGTTCCCGAGGGTCACTCTCAAGGAAATCGATGTCCCCACAAAGTCCGTCAGAGTCAGCAGAAGATACAGACCCGGTTCAGCCCGGCAACGTCCCCAGGGCAGGCAGCTCTCGTGGAGAGGCCCACTCCCAGCCCCAGAAATCTCTACAGGCCCAAGAGTGATGCGACCCCAGAGCTGTGGTCCAAAGCAACCCTGGGCTTCCTGCACTTCAAAGATTAAACCATTTCCTTCGGCCAACAACCCAGACTTGCTTCCCTTTGGTGAGCCCTCCCCACTGGTCTTGGTGAGCTGCCAAGACCTGCTCACAGCTGGGGTCAGGTTGGACACAGGTCCAGCAGGCCCTGGCCCTGCACCTGAACCAGGACCTCCCACCTCATTGATCCGTGTTTTAACCAAGATGAAGGCCCGAGAAATCACACATTCTGACAAGGGGAGTCCCAGTGCTCCTCGGGAGCTACTGAGGGCGACAACAGTCACATTTCCATCCCAGTGGATGAGCAGATTGTCCTCCCTGCCTCATTTCAGGGAGCACTGTGGTGGGGCTTGTATTCCGTTCTATGACTGAAGGGCTCGTCCTCTGTAGGTTGTGGTCACTGCCCACGAGGAACAGGGATGGAAGCAGCAGGCTGGCTCTGTCTGAACTTGGGCTCAGGTCTGTGATCAGCTCACGAGCAATGGGGCTGCCAAGCCCTTTGCCTGCCCCCAGCACCTAGGTGCTGCGAGGCTTGGCCGGGCAATGCAGTGCAGAACTACAAGGCATGCAATACCCAGGCGGGCCCAGGGCTAACTAGGAGATGGAACGGGGGACACGAGACTGCACGGTCGTCTCTGGCTCTGGTGCTAGAGGTCACCCTTCCTTGTGTTTAAGTGCAGTTTCTGCATTTTGCATCTTTAGTTCCTTCTGTACCTTTTCCCCTAGTTCTAAGGCTGGCCTTCTTTGCTTCAACGGTCTGTGTTGTAAGTTTTCTAGCATTTCCAGGTAAGTGAAGTTGGGGAAAGCAGTTTCCCCAGAAGGCCCAATCCATTCAGCTGCTGAGAGTGAAAACCAACTTTCCAGATGGGGCTCTGGGGCCCTCCAGAGATGCTTTACCCCTGAGGGGCCATGGAGAACCTGTGGGCAAATTCTTCACAAGAGAACATCAGGTCCAGAGCGGCGGGTAACTCAAGCCACACCACCTGCACGAATATGGTCTCCAGTTTCCTGTCCAGAGCTCTCGTCTTAGCTGCGCTGGCCCCTGGGCCTTGGGCAGGTGCTCGGCAGGCCTAGGGGTGCTCCAACCCAGAGCCAGCCCAGAGGTCAGATCCCTAACTCCGCGGGCCCATTTGCAACCCCCTTTCTGTTGTTACCTGCCATCAGGGAGCCATCACGCACTGAGGGCCGGTTCCCGGTAGGGTTAGCCGATGGGGCCCACCTCCTATCTGTGCCAGCATGGCCCACGGTCCCTTGTGCATGTCAGCCCACAGGGTCCACATTCCCTGTGTCAAAGGGCCTCACAGGGCAGTTCCCAAGAGGGCTGCAGGAAGGAGCCGGCTGGGGTGAAGGCAGTGGTGGGAGGGCCTGAGGCAAAGCCCTGTGGGTGGGGTGGACAGGGGTGTATGCACCACTACTCCTTCCAGATGAGGTCGCACAACCTTGCCCATGACATAACCACAGCTCGAATCCTAGACCTCTGACCGGCACATTGAGTTCTCTCGCTGCCCAACTCTGCTTCCTCCGCCAGCACAGCCCCACCTTGCCGCTGACTTCGCACTGGCTCCTCCATGCCAGCCTGAGCTTCCTTGAGGTGCAGTGGGCCAGGGAGATGGCTGGGCCTGGCTAACCCCCTGGGTCCTTCTGACTGAATGAGTTAAGAACTGAGAAAAGAGCTCACTCCAAATGCCCGAATCACCCAAACCCAGATGAGTGGGTAGAACAGTGGATGCTGATGGCTCTTGCTATAAACTGGAGAAAACTATTCAGCCACTGTTCAATTCCAACCTGTAACAAGCGCCAATTTCAGTGGCTCCCTGAGGTTAAAACATGGACATTCCTACTCCAGTTCCAGGTCACAGAAGCGAGGACACTCCTGCTTGCCCAAACCCCAGGACCTCAAATCCGAGTCTGTGGTTCACCTCTGCCAGCGCCTCCCACAGGCTCTGGCAGGGCGGTGTCATGTGTCCCTCGCTCGCCCTAGAACCCGGCGGGGCAGGGGAAGGGCCGGCAGTCCAGGGACGCAGATGTCCCTTGAGTAGCTCAGCCTCATCACCTTTTCCTGCACCTCAAGCCAAGGAGTCCAAATGCAGAGACTGATGTCTGCTCCTGAAATAGCCCCTTCAAAGGGAGAAGCTGCAAAAAGCCCATTAACCAAAAAAAGCGAGGGCTAAAAACAGCCCTTTCCACAGGGAGGCCAGGCCAGTGAACAAAGAGGGAGAGGGTTTGGGGAACCTCCCAGGGAGATCAGGGAGGTTCTGCCTCTGTCCCACCCCAGCCAACCAGCGGGGCTGCAGCAGTTTCTCAGTCCAGCCTCATCCCTGGTGGACACCCCACGGTGTCCAGTCCACACTCTCTTGCCTGTCCTCTCTTGTAGCCAAACACACAGCCAAGGCTGACCCGTAACAACGAGCCCCGCTCCTCACAATCCTCACTTCCTCCCACCAATATGTTCCCTTTCACCACTGAGGAAACGGAGGCTTGAAGCACTCAGGTCATAATTAACTACCACACCCATGTCCACATCAGAGGCACAGAGCACTACAGGCCCCAGCTGGCCTGTCTCTAGCACACACACGCTCATTACCTACCTGGTCAGCTCAGGAACCCTCTGGGAGCCCACCCCATTCCCCCTAGCCTCAGCTGACCCTGTACACAAGAGGACCACAAGCCCTCCCTTAGGCTGTTCACATGCCTATGAGCTGGTAGAAGCCATGCCTATGAGCTCTCGGTCCCCATGCCCACCCCCACTCCACACAAGCCCAGCACGGGGCCTCCACGGCCCTTGGTCAGTGGGTATTCCCAAAACACCTTTACATGGTGACCTGTGAAGCTGGCTCTGGCCCCCATCCTTCAGCCCACCCATCACTCCGAGCAGACTTCCCTGCAAAGTGCCCTGGGGCAGCCCTGCAGCCCCAGCCCACTTAGCTGGGCTCAGGGGCACGAAGCAGCTCCCCACCCGCCTGCCTCTCCCATCACCCAACACAGGTCAGTTCAGTCACCATGTTCCCTGGAGAATAAGGACCATGTGAAGGGACAAGAGGCTCATCCTAACTAACCGTCCTTGAGCCACCTACTGGCCATGTGACCTGGGCCAGGTCACCCTCCCTGCTGTCAGCCCCCAGTTCTCAGGAGTCAGCCAACAGCCCAGTGAAGAGCAAGGCCAGCCGACAGGAGGGGTGGCGCACGCTGAGGACAAGGGAGGGGGTCCTGCGTACCCATCACAGGGGCATGGCCCAGGCAGCCACCATACACGCCAGAAAGGCTGAAACATCTGCTCTCTGCCCTGTCTTGAGTAAGGAAATAGGAAAAAGAAAAACCACCAGAAACCTTGCCTGTTCAGAGCTCAAATTTTCCTTATCTATCAGTAAGGCAGCACTTCCGATAACAGCCACAGCTGAGGTTTCCTGCCCTGCTTGGCTCCAGCCTCAAGTAGGAGAACTACGTGAGGTGCCAGGCCCCCACAGGGCAGAGGGGATGGACAGAGGGAGCAGCAGAGGCGACGGAACAGAGGGAGCAGCAGAGGCGATGGAACAGAGGGAGCAGTGGCACCCTAGCGAGGGAACCCAGGAGTCCTCCGTGCTGAACATTTTCCCACCTAGCATCACAGCTTGTTAGATCTGGCAGTGAGTTCTCAGTTCCACAGCATAAGGCTGAGCCCCCAGGCCGACATGCTGCTCTAAGTAACCATTTCATGAGACACAAACTATCCGGTGCACCAGCAACTCCTGGGACCTGGGACATGGACACAGCTGTGAGCCACACTCCAGAGGGGGTGTGTGGTCATCAGAGGGGGTGTGTGGTCATCCTAGACCACCAACTGCTCACCCGACTGGAGGAAGCAGACAGCCAGAGAGGCAAAGAACCTGGCCCAAGTAACGCGCGTGGCGAAGGCACACAACAGAGAGAAACTCAGTGGGGCCTTGAAACCCATCCAGGAGTACCTATCCCAGGAGCCTGCCTAGCATGAAGACTTCCCCATGGGTAAGATGGGGGGAGGCAGGGAGATGGTCTCGCCACCCTCCCTTTTTCAGGCCACGGTTAGACCCTCCGAGGGGAACCTACCCCTGGGTTCGCAGAATGCCAGCGCTGGAGACCAAGACTGCTGTGCCCAGTCTCAGTCTCTTTTCAGAAATGTTCTCCTGAGATCCCGGGAGTTACTTCTGCAGGTCACCCACCGAATCTTCAATGTCACTGGGTAGGGATGAGCCGGCACCCGGGCCTATTCCAGGTCAAATGTTCCTCTACCCCCATCTTCCTGGAGCCTCATTCAGGTTCAGGCAAATGAAGACCAAAGCTGGGCTACGGTCCCTCAGGAAGAGGGACACACAGGGAAGCCTGGCTCGAGCTGGGCCGGGAGTCCACACTTGCTCTGCACAATGGGCTCTTCAACAAAAAGGAAAAGCCATGTGACCCCCGAACACGGGCCAGCAAGATGAAGGTGGCCTCCCGGACGCCACAGGCAGGGCCCCTCGTTTTCCTCGGAAATGACTCCACAGGAAGGGTCCCTCATTTTCCTTGCGAATAACTGCTTGCATTTCAGCTCAGGCGCAGCGTCACGGGAGTTCTGCTTCAGCTTCTACTGAAACACCTTCAGAACATGCCTTGTTCCTTTTCAAGGCAGCAGCTCCAACTCGACCCAGCTGGTCCCTCCGCAGTCGCATGCCAGTCCCTCTCCCACCCAGGTGACTAGGGAAGCACCTACCACCCCACCTCTGCACCCCCAAGCTCAGGCCAGTTTCCTGGTCCCGGCCACATGGGGCCTCTGCAGGGAGTGGGTGGGGAAGGCGCAGATGAAGACAGGCCCGAGCTGCCGCCACAGCCCAGCTGCTCATTCTCTGGAGGAGAGGGGCAGCAGGCAAGGCCACCACAGCCCGAGCGCTGGTGCCGAGGCAAAGGCAGCCCAGACCCAGTCGTCACGGGCTGCGGAATGAGAGATCTGGGTTTTGAAAAAAGACACACTGCTGTGTGGATTCCACAATAAGTAGAACTTAATTCCCTCTAAAATAAAAAATGCCCACATACACTTGAGTTTTAAAAATCTTTTACTATAAAAGGCTCAATTAATTCCTGAGAACTTCCACATCCCAGGCTTTCCGACCGCATCAGAAGAGCCCACACATGGAAGGAAGCCCAGCGATGCTCAGCCCACCATGTCCTCAACACCGGCTGTGGCTGGGCCTCATGTTAGCACTCACGTCTCCTCTCACTTCCCCCAGCCTGGACGTGCTCCCTTTCTCTGGGGTTGGTCGTGGAGGGCACGACCACAGCTTTCCTCTGGGGTCCAGAGGGCTTAAGTGTAGATACACACCAAAGTGTATCAGCAACTCACAAGGTATCTGGGGGCAGGTGTGGGGTCCCTGAGCACCCTTCCTGTCCTTCCTATGCGTGGGCAGTTGAGTCCGCACATGTCTCCTGAGCATGTGGATGGTCACTGCTGCCTCTCACACCCTCCCTGCGGCTGAGGGTGCAGCATGGAAGGGTCACTGTCACCCTGTTTCCGGGACGGCCCAGAGGCATGACTCGCCCAAGGGGGCAGAGCCAGCTAGCTCTGTGCCAGGCCACAGCCCTTTCTATTTCTCCCAGGTCCTCAGGCAGGGCCATGGTTGTGGGTTCCACAAAAGACTTCAAGACACATGGTGGTATCCACCCTGGACCTGGGCTAGCTGGGGAGACATTTCTACCCAACACTCCTGGGCCAGGGCTGTGGGGTGAAGTCCTTTCTGAAGGTAGAAAGGACAACTAAAGAGAAAGAGTGTTCTGGCCAAGCCCCCAAGCAAGCACACAGCGGCACAGCGGCCTGGTGAAGAACGCAGGCTCCAGCCCGCCCTGGAACAAACCTGAGCCCCCGACCCCGCAGAGCACCCTGTGCTGGGTTTAATGCACCGCTGCAGAGTGGAAATGATCCCTCCCAGGGCAGGTAAAGGAGCCCCCACCCACAGCCGGCTTCCGGCTACCACAGAAGCCTCTGAGCTGCTTCCTCCCGCCCTGGGCTGAGATGGGGTGTGCAGCTGACTCAGCGTTACTCACCCTACTCTGCAGTGCCTCCACCCCAGTGAAGAAACATGGCCTGAAGCCACAGCCTTCCATACAGCTCCCAAAACAGCCAGGTCTCCGCTACCTACCCATTAGGCAGTAGCCACAAGAGTAGGGTCTGAGAGCTGCCGCGTGTTCAGCTGTATACAGGGAGCCTCCCTATGCTTTCACCTGCCCGGCTAGGCCCAGCTCAGCCTGCGGCTCTGCAACAAAATGAAGCCTGTTTCACTACGAACCAGGCATCCTTGGAAAGCCCTCCTGTACCCTAAGCTAAGAACAGTCTCGGGAAATTCTGTCCACTTTGTGGGTCCTGTCCCCACCCTTTCCAGCTGCACTGTGCAGGCTATTATGATGTCACTAAAATAGTGCTCCTCACTGAGCCACTTTAAGGACATGATCTCATTAGTCCTCCATGAGGCAGACAGTGAAACTACTGACGGTCCCAAGAGAAGGAGTCCCGAGACCTTGGTGCAATCTGCAAACACAACCTCCTCCAAGGATGTAAAAAAAAAAAAAAAGCGCATTTCTGGGTCCGTTGTTCTTGTCCATCCTTAGCACAAGCACAAGCGGGATGGGGAAAGCCGGGGCAGAGCCGTGGGGCTGTGCGGAGACCGGCTGCTGGGCTCCTCCCCTCATTCCTACAAGGCTGGGGCAGGAAAATGGGCATCACAGATGCTCCAGACCTGCCAGGTGGCTCTCCGACTTCAAATTCATAGTCAAAACCCTCAGATGCTGCTGGCCCCCGTACACCCCCATCTTGCAGTGCAGAAGGGAGAAGTGAGGCGGCTTGGAGAGGCCTGGGTGCCTGTCTGAGGCGGGGTGGATGCACAGCGTGGGCCTGGGATGCTGCCAGCTACACCCAAAGCCTGCAGCACTCCGATGCTGCATTTCTGGCACATTTCTTCCACAAAGTATCTTTTATTCTTCTAACCGTTTGTCACTTTGCAGGCTTATCACTGCCCTCGCTGTCGCTAGGGGAGGCCCCTGAGAGACCAATCTGGATGTCCCGCAAGCTCCTTTCCTCTGCCACTTTGGTGGCCCAGCTAACAGCAGGCCCCGCAGGCTTCCCTCTCTAATGAACACCTCCAGCCCCAGATGCTCGCCTGGTTACGCAGCCTCAGGGGCGTCCCTGCCCCAACCCCTGACATGCGCACATTGTCGTAGGGCAGGGCCCTTCCTTGTGGGAACCATCCATGCCCAGCTAAGGGCCTGGGGAGGACGAGTGCTGGGTGGGGGAGCCCTCCCTCTCTCTGCACACCCCTGGGAGCCCACTTCTATCTGTGTATCATGGCATACGTGGCATGTGCTGTGGTCTCTGCCATCAGCACCCAAACAGGCTCAGCCTCTGCCAGCCTCATATACAAACCATAAATTTCACCCAGAAAGTGAAGTTCACTCACGCCAATTGTGAACTTGAACTTGAATGGGGGTCCCTCAAAGAATGCAGCGCAGTTATCGTCGCTTCCCGTGGCCAGCCGGTACGGCCGGCTCTGCTTGATGTCCACACTGTTGATGACTTTGTTGTGTCCTGTGATCTCACCCACAGAAGAGCCACTATCCCACAGGAAGACTGCGCCGAACCTTGACCCAAAGAGAAGGATGGAAGACAAAAAAAAAAAAAAAAAATCAATCCTAGAAGGTGGGTAAGCAATCTGACAGCTGAGCTGCCAGTGCACAGAGGATGGAGCGACCGTCAGCAGGCAGCTCAGAATGCCACAGGGACAAACGAGGGAAGCACCAGGGTTCTGGCTCCATGAGGCATTTGTCCAAAGGACCCAAGAACAAAAGGGAGCAAGCCAGCACCTTCGGGAAGGGGCTGCGTGTGTGTGTCTGTGGGGCCCCACGCCACAGGGCCCGGGGCTAGCTTTATGGCTTCACCGCTCTCCTTACAGTTCTGTTGGGAGGGAACAGTTACCATTCCCTACAGGAATGTGATGCCCTATTCTTGGCTGACATTCAACAAAAACACTGTTTTAGTTACTATTTGCTACTGAATAAAGGAATTAAGACCAACAGGAACGACTTGAAAAGCCATGGAAAAACACCTACCAGAACATGTACGAGAAAGTGCCTTGCAGTGAAGAACAGACATGCCACTGTCAAGTCCAAGGGCCTATGGCCAGCCATGGTGCTGCAGGGGGAATCTGACCCTCTTGCAGTAAAAAAACCTGGGTTCCAGCACTGACCTCACCAGTCGCTAGGCCCAAGGTCAGTAGCCACCAAGTGCCACCCAGCCAGCAGCCACTGCCCCTCCCTCCTCCATCAGGGACCCTTGGGGGAGGTGCCCAGCTGGAAGAAACAGTTCAGCCTCCCTGGCAGCTTCATGGGGCAGCTGCTGTGAGGGACCCCAATGGAGGCGGTGTTGCTCTTTCACTCCGTCCCCTTCTTGCTGCCTACAGGGGCATGACAGCTGGGGTTCTAGGAGGCAAGGGACTCAGGACGCCAGAGAGATACACAAGTGCTGGGCCTGGTGGCAAACCCACTGTGATGTGGAGTGCTGCCTTACCTGTGGCCGCAGCCAGTCCTGACAGGGCCCGGCACCTACCGGGAGCTCAACCCTCACGAGTCCAAGTTAGTACCGACATCAGCGCATCCCCCTCCCACCAGGGTCATGGCACATGAGCCACGGGAACAGGGCAGGGAGGGGCTGAGAGTAGTGACTCACTTCTCTCTTCCTTCCCCAACCACGGCGATCCTCTTACTGTCTTCAGTCCAAGCAATGTCTTTGATCTTCCCAGCGAAAGGCTGGTACTCATACTTCAACAGGTGCTCCTTCTGCGTGGTATCCCAGATCCTGAGCTTCCCAGACACATCTGTGGGGCACAGTGAGGGGGGTGGGGTGAGAGCCACACGTCACTGCCAGGCCAGGGCCACGTGGCCATAGGCCCACTCAGCATGTCTGGTTGCTTAGGCTTTCTAGAGGAAAAACCCTAGTGAAGAGAACGTGTCTTAGGGCTCCGATATTCAGCCACTCTTAAGTCAGAGCCCGTGGCCTCCACAGGCCTGCCATTCGGGGCCTCTGCATTTTGCCAGAGATCATCTGGATAACAAACCCTGCCTCAGGGACACATGATGGCAAACTCCCATATGCCAGGAAGCGGTTGAGTTTTCTGTTTCTTTTCTTGTAGGGGCATCAGAATTGACGTGTGGGCCTCAGGCCACCTTTGTGGAATGGGACGACACTGGCTACACCTGTCTCTCCTGTGCAGTTGCTGCAGTGACTTCTGGAAACGAGGTGCACAGCTGTGAGGGTACAGCGTGCTGCCCAGTGCGATGCCTCAGCATGGTCTGGCGGCCTCCACCTGGGCCTGCAGACCCGGCTCCCTGTGCAGCTTCCCACAGCGTGCTGCTGCCTGGCAAATCAGCAGCCTCACTCACACACCGAGCAGTTCCGCAACTCACAGGAATGCAAGCGTAAGATTCTTTTGTGAGAGTAGCAGGTGGGTGTTGCGGGGGAAGGAGAACTATACACAGAACTTGATGCTGATTCTCTCCTCACCGGAGCGTGGGCAGCCAATTGTAACAGAAGCAACACTAGGGGCCACGCACCCCCAAACCCCCACCACGATCCTGTCACCAAGTACCAATCCCAATCCTGACACACCCTCTCCAAATGAGCACTGTGTTGGTGTGAAGAAATGGGAGCATTCTAGACTATCTCAAGGCTTCACGGCTTAAAACCTTAGCCCCATCCGCTAAGCAGGTAAGGGCGCCTTTTTAAGAGGATCTTCAGGCCACGTTAACAACCACCACAACTCTACAGCAGCTTCCAGTGAAAAGAGCTTTTGTTTTCTTGATGGAGCTGAGCAGCTCAAGAGAGGGCAGCAGCTAAGAGCCAGGCCTTGGGAGCAGGGGCCCTGGGTTCAAATCCAGCCTCTGCCACATACAGGCTTTGTGGGGCTCAGCAAGCAATGTGGCCTGTGTCCTTATCCAGAAGAGGGGAAATAACAGAGTCACTCACAGGGCTGCCACAGGTTTCACGAGTTAGGATGTGCAGTCTCCAACTAGTCCTCAGTGCACAGCAAGAGCTCGTTACGAGTCAGGTGGAACTAGCCCACGAATTAACTGAGGCTCTGCACGGGCCACAAAGATGCCTTCCTTGCCGGCTTGTCGGACACACAGCCCGAGCCTTGAATGAGCCAGGCCCTGAGATGCAGGAGATGCACGTAACTGTCCCGCTCTCAGTCCACCTGTGGGGACAGGCAAGAGGAGACGCCAAATCCAGTGAACAGCACTAACTAAGGGGAGTTCCAGAAGGGCCCAGTTCTCTGCGTGAGGTCCAGGAAGACCACCTGCTGTGCTGCCCGAGGTGAGCTCCAAAGGGGACCTGCAGATCGGCTTAGTGAAGTCCTTTCACTGATAAAACAGGCTGCAGGGGAAGAAGGGGTCAGAAGAGGAAGTCACCACAGGCTGGCAGCATTGGAGGGGAGCACTGTGTGTACAGGAAGGACACGTATATACACTCAGGAGCATACATGCCCACACATGTGCACATGACCACACACGCACACATATGCAGACACACATTCACACATGCACATGTGACCGCGTGGTCTGCTGTGCTCAGGCCCGCCCAGGCCCATGCTGCCCCAGGGAGAAGACAATGCTCTCCAGGACAAGGCAGAGGGCAGCCCACCCTCTCCCACAGGTCAGCCCAGCCGTCCCACCTCCCCGGGCTCAGCAAGCCACTGCCTGCTCTGCCCATCAGCTCAGATCCATCCCAGGCCTGGTTTCCCAGCTGTTTTCCTCCTGCCTCCCCTACCAGAGCATCAGCCCCCTCCCCCACTGGATCCTGCTTATTTTTCTAATTCTTCTCAGAAGCAGCTAGGGTAGGAAAGAGACAGTGGGACCTAGAGAGCGAGCGCTCAGACCCCAATCTAATGAGGACAACCCTGATGCAGCTGCCAAACAATGACTGAGGGCCGGGTGGGTGTCACATGCCATGCCGGAGGCAGAGCAGTGAGCCCAACAGGCCAAGTGCCTGCCCTGCTAAGAGTCCACAGGGGAGGTGAAAACAGAGGCACACCTTCAGTTGTTAGTCAGCAGCAGTGCAGGGGACACAGTGAGGATGGGGAAGGCTCCCTCTCTCCGTAAACTCACGGAGACAAGGGACTGCACCAACAAGAGCCACCGTGCTCGGGCCCTGGGCTCAGGCGTAATCCACGAGCTGAGCTATCTCTGGTGGGCCACCTCTAATGGCCCCTTCCTCCAGGAAGCCTGCCCTGGGCCTATCGCCAAACCACACGCCTGTCAAAGGGCCCTCGCTGACTCCCAAGGGCAGCCTGGAACCATGGCCCCAGCACCAAGGCAGACAGAACAGTAGCATGGAAATAACCTCAGGAAAAGGAGACCTAGGTCTGCCCCAGAAATGACCCCTGCACTCTGAGGACTGCCCTGTGGGAAGGCGGGCTCCCAGAGGGCAGACTGACCACTGTGTTCAGTGCCAGAGGCTCCCAGATGCAGAGTCCTTCCCAAGGTTCAATCCTTCAGCAGTCATGAACCAGCCAGACTGACAGGGTCTAAAGATCCCACACAGGGTTGGGGCCAGCTGCCAGATAACCCACTTAGTGAGCCAGCACAGCTCTTTCTCAGACCCCTCCCTCCAAATCACCCCCCTACCACACTATTTTTAGCGCCACTTCATCTCTGCAGCAAACGTTCCAATGTAAGCCTTAACAATTGCTTTGCTCTATTCAAAGAAATGTATTAGAAACATAAAATGTGATCTCGCCCAAGAACACCTGGACCTGAGGATGGCCCAAAACTCCCTTGACTCCTCCACAAAATCAGGGCACTTTTCAGGGAGGACAGCGTCCCATGATGGCCACTTATTTATGTGGTTTTTGTCCTTTGCAACAGTCTCCGCAACAGCCTTCCATTGATTTCTGTCTCACTGGACACCCTTCTGGGACTGGAGAGAGGGCAGGTCTGGGCCCGCAGGCTCTCAGCTTGCAGCTGACAGGGCAGGGACATTGTGCCAGGCAGGGACGGAGGCCCTCGCCAACTGCATTCCTCTCCTGAGAAGACACTTCTCAGAGCACTCGGCTCTGTGTTAAACATGTAGAGACATTCGGGCCAAATCTTGGGGCTTTAAATGAAGAGACTTTCGCTGGCAAGCAGGGCTTGGGGAAAAAATAAATCACGGAGCTAAATAAATCATGGGATATAAACGAGAACGTGTTTTACAGATGGAGCTAGAGAAGATCTAAACACAAAACCATTAAATGCCTATTATGAGCCAGACTGTGGGCCCAATCCTTCACCGTGAGCACGGCGGACCGCCAACAGCAGCCAGCCAGCTCACGCAGCGGCCTGGCTTGGTCAGAACAGAGCCTCAGTTTTGTGACAGGTAATGGGTCACCCAGGGGGTAAGTACTCATTAGTGCAAAAGCCACTGCTGGGCACGTCCACGCCTTACTGGCTCCTTCACCACACCCTACGAGGCAGGCACTAGCAGCCCCAGTTTGGAGGAGAAAATTCAGGCCCAGGAAGGTGAGTTACTCAACTAAGGCTATGCAGCAAGAGGCTGCCATGGTCTGAATGTGCCCCCTCCAAAAGCATGTACTGGAAACTTAATCCCCAATGCACCAGTGTTTGCAGATGGGGCCTATGGAGAGGTAATAAGGCTAGGAGGGCTCTGTCCTCAGGAATGGGTATTATGACACGAGTGGCTTCGTGATAAAAGGACAAGCCCAGCCCCTCTTGTCTCTCTCTTTGCTCTTCCGCCATGGAATGACTCAGCAGAAGGCTACTGACAGATACTGGCCCCTGCTGTCCAACTGCCCAGCCCCAAGAACTGTGAGCCAATACATTTCTGTTAGTTGTAAATTACCTAGTCTGTGGTATTCTGTTATAACAGCACAAAGCAGACTAAGATGAAGCCAAACCCAGGTCTTCCCCAACCCCAAGGCCCACCATCTCCCACACACCCTTCAGGACAGGCTGCTGTGCACACACAGGGTGGTACAGGCAGAGGGCAACGGTATGCGTGAATCCTGCCCTCCCCTACTGGCTGCTTAGCTCTCTCAGCAATCCAGTCACAGTCGTTACTCTCCAGAGAGGCTGACGAGGCCCACATCAGCTTACTCACTTGGCCTCCCTGGGCTGCAGATGACTAGGCAAGGCAGGCAGTAAGTATCTGTTGAGCTTATGAATGAATGAGTGAGTGAATGAATGAGTGGGCCACCACTCTAGAAGGGGTACCATTCTTACTCCTGTGCCTCTTATTCCCATCTGTATACAGGAAAAGCTCTACGTCAAAGAACTAAGTGAATAAAAAAGCATCCTTCAAGAGGAAAGATCTCTCCACCCCCGCCTCTGCCTAGCCTCCCACTGAGCCACACAAAAGCCCAGGCTGCAGAGAGCAAAGGCCCAGTCCACAAGTAAAACGTGAGCACTGGCCTGGAGGCCAGCATTGTGCTAGCACTGGGGAAGGAGCAGCAGGTAAGGATGACACAAAACAAAACATCAATTCTCTCTCTCACACACACACACACACACACGGCCCACACAGGCTCCAACATACCATGCCATGGCTTCCGGCAAAAGGTCCCTGGCCAACCTCATGGTGGTATTTCTGCTGACCTCCAAGCTGGAACTATCTGGAACACTATAAACTAGAAAGTGTATTTTCTGTTCTAGAACTAAGGCCAGTTTTGAAAAGGGGCATTTTGGTAGCTTATACCAGGGGTGTCCAATCTTTTGGCTTCCCTGGGCCACAGATACAATACACTAATACTAATGATAGCTGATAAGCTTGAAAAGAGAAGAGCAAAGCAAAGCAAAAACACCTCATGTTTTAAAAAGTTGACGAATTTGTGTCGGGCTGCATTCAAAGCCGTCCTGGGCCACACGCAGCTCGTGGGCCGCCGGTTGGACAAGCCTGGCTTACACATTCCCCGTCAGCCTCAGCTGAAACTAATTACACTGGCTCCCCTCAACTAATCCACCACCCCCAGCCTGCTCCCCCACCCCCCACCTCCCTCCTCCCACTCTCCCAAGGCCAGAAGCCCAGCTTCGCCCTGGGCCCTGAGCGCCACCCAGGCCTCCACAGGTATCCACGAGCCTTGCCCCGTACAGTACCTCCAGAGGCAATGTAGAATCCGCTGGGCGCATACTTGGCCACCACCACCTGATGGGCGTGCTCCGTGTAGATGTCAGCAAGGGCTGGGTTCTGCAGGAGGAGACCCCGGAATGAACAGAAGGAATGGAGAAGCAGTCAAGCTTCCAGCTCTCCACATCAACAGATTTGGGGTGAAAGGGGTGTACAAAGAAACACTGAAGCTAAAACCTTCGTGAAGAAAATCGCAGAAGCATACCACTTGCCTACATACCTAATGCCTGCCCACCTATCTCTGGGTGATAGAATTTTATGTTACTTTATTTTCTTTAGTCTATGATTGCACAAGGTGATTTCTTTCCTTTTCTGTACTTTCCATAATACAAAACAAGTATATCAGTGAATCACATACACAAACCAAAAGTTGGATTAGAGCAAGAAGCACTGGTTCTCATCCCAAGCTGTATTCATTCCAGTGCTGTGTTCTCTTCCCTGTTCAGGACCAGCTCTCCTGGCTGCCA
Organism: Colobus angolensis palliatus; assembly: GCF_000951035.1. Lineage (NCBI taxonomy): Eukaryota > Metazoa > Chordata > Mammalia > Primates > Cercopithecidae > Colobus > Colobus angolensis. The sequence goes on along the minus strand of NW_012115844.1, from coordinate 5,252,600 downwards.
GTCAATGTTAGACCCCAAACACCGCACCTGGCTGTGCTGCACAGGAGCAGAGCAGGACAAGCTGTGGGAGCCCTCCCTATCAAAAACCTGGGTTTGGAAAGGAAAGTCGATTCCCCACTCCCTTTCACAGCACAGATCAAAGGCTGGGTGGACTTTGTGGCAAAAATGGGGCCAACATTTGAGACTAGAAGCGTCTTCAGCAATGAGGTTTGAACATGTAATGTGCTAAAAGTAGATCCCTGTGCCTCCCTCCCCGCATGCACACACACGCGAGGCCTCAGTGAAATAGAAATACACACACACACTGGGCTGTTCTCAATCTGTCTCCACAGTGAAGCTTTCTTTCAGGAGGGAATAAAGACGTGGCCATCTAATCTCTGATACCTGCTGTCAGCTTTTTACAAACCAAATACTCTTTGAAAGAGGCAGCTTCCTGCTGGCTTGAGGCTTCGGACACATCAGATTCCTGTGAGGCTGCCCGGGCACCCCTAGCATGACCCCACCTGCTGCCACCCCACCCCTCATCTCCCTTAGACCCCTCCTCCAAGCCCCGAGGGGCCTCCAGGTCACAAGATCCCCACACTGCCCCCATCTCATGAGACTGAGACCACAGAAGTATACACCCCGATTCCCGCCCACCTTCTGCCATCCTGTTTAAGCTCCATGTCTCTGTGTAGTCTGTGCCCTCGGCCAGCACCTCTCCTTGTCTGCGGACACCCACTCACCCATTAGGCCCAACGGAAGCGTTCCCTCCTCCATGAAGCCTCCGAGTACGGCCCAAGCTACCCATAACAGTCTTCTGCACTTCCAGATCATTTCACATGTCCCCAGGGATGGCACAACACACATCACAGTCCCTAGCATTCCGGTCCATCTTCCCCAACTCTGCTGTGACCTGCTTCACATGACCTTTATCTCACTAGCCATCTCAATAAGTGGTTTTGGGGAGAAAAATAGAAGTTTACACAGACCTTCTCTTTCATCCCTAAGACTTAACACAGCATTATGTGATGTAATAGACACTTGTCATAAATTAATCCATTTTGGGATAATCATTTGCCAGTGAAATTAGAATGTATCAAGGTGTCTATCCAAAGAAGATATTATGAACAAGTAAGCACATGAAAAAGCACTCAGTGTCATTAGTCTTGGGAAATGCAAGACAAAACTACAACGGAATACCACTCCCCACTCCATACTCACCAGAATCAATAAAAAGAAAAGACTGACATGACCAAGAGCTGGCAAGGGTAGAGGGGTGGCGACACTGGAATGTTCACACCGCTGGTGGACATGCAAAAGGGTACAGTAGGAAAAGAGTTGGGCAGGTTATTTATAAACCTAAACAGACACTACTCACACCAAACACCAGCAACCCCACTCCTAGGTATCTGCCCTGGAGAAACGCAAGCACGTGTCCACCAAAAGACATGTGAGCAATGCTCACAGAAGCTTTCTTTGCAATGGCCCAAAACTGGAAACACCCAAATATCCATCAACAGGTGAACAGAGAAACATGAGACACACTGCACTGCTTAGTGATAAAAAGGAACAAAGTGCAAATGCACTCAACACCAGCTATTAATCTCCAACACATTATGCAAAGTGAAAAAGCCAGACAGAAAAGACTACATGTTGCCTCTTACTTCATATGAAAGAAGATTTTAGAAAAGGCAACCCCAATGACAGAAAGTAGATAAGCAGCTGCTGGGGGCCAGGGTGGAAGGGGTCGGCGGGGGGGCACCTTCCAGAGTGACTGGAACGTTCTGTCATGAGTGGGGTGGTGGTTATGGGACTATATAGGTATCTGCCAAGATCCAAGCCACACACTGAACACTGACAAATTCTACTGTATCTAAATTACACCTCAATAAAACTAAGATGCTGGCTATCTATTAAACGTCTGCCCAATCCAACCCTGTCCCACTCCAATTAGTCCTTCCTATTCTGACACTGACAAATCCCTACCCAAAACACCTGGCAAAAAAACGATCCAGTTAACAGGCAGCCACTCCAAGACCCTGTTCAGTGTCCACTCACAGCTGACTGGGGGTGGGGGAGGTCTCACGCTCACACACATGGCACCTGCCCATCCCCCCAGACAGATGGCCTCATGGGCTCTCCCAGCCTGGGCAACCTCCTCCCCAGGCCACACTGCCGTAGAAAGGGCGGGGCTCCCACGCGCCTTCGGCAGGGGAGGGCATTCAGAGATGGAAGATGACTAGGCAGGGGCATGGGAGGAAGTTCTGCCCCTAAAAATTCCTTCCCCTAAATGGTCAGGGCTGTGTGTAAAAACCCCAAAGGGCACCAGAATACTGCCAGCTGATGAATCACTCACTCTCGTTTGTATTCTAAATACAACTGGGTCAGCGGTGGGGGCTGAGATACTCCAAACTGCAGATAATGACTTACATCTGAGTCAGAGCAGCCTCCTCCCCAGCTCCTCAGCTCGCGGAGGGAGGCTGCTTACTACAGCCAGAAAGATACCTCCCACCCCCACATGTCACTCGGCCTGTGAGGCTCTGTCCCCATCAGCTGGGTCGAGATGGCACCTTGACACCCTCAGAGTGCCCCTCTCTCCCCAGCCTCCTCCCTCTCCTGCCATCTTGGGGAAGAAGAATGAGATTGGGGGTTGAGAAGCTTATTTGGGGAAAAACTCTGGAATAGGGAAAACGGAACAGGGAGGGCAGGAAGCCAATTCCAGGAGCCCCAGTGCTGCTGTGGGGCAAAAGTGCCGTCTCCCCATCTCCCTAGGGGGCTGGGGGAGACTGCCATGAGGAGCCTTGGAGTTGCCCACTCAGGGACACCCCTCCTCCCAGGCTTTCCTCTCGTGCTGCTGCAGGCTGGGCCAGCTCTGGCAGTGGGAGGCTGCCGTTCAGTCCTCACCCCAGGCCTGCCCAGCTTTCCTTGCCAACTCCCAACCCACCTTCTCTTTCACCTCCACCATTGTCAATGCAGTCTTCCTGTTCCTCCTGGGAAGAGCGATGACCGCTCTGGAATTCATCTCCACCCTCCACCAAGCCAGTAGTCTTCAAATCCCGACCCTGAGGTAATCAGGCTTGCAATCCCCCCTTCCTGAGCTCCCTCCAGGCTTCAGCCTACTCATCGCTGCCCTGCTGCTGCCTTGATGTTGTCAGTCACTCCTTGGGCCGACTACCCCAACCCCCGGCCCCTCACCCCCACCCTTGAGGATAGAACAGGTGCATCCCCTCTACTGTGCTGGCCCCAGACCCCTTTCCCAGTGGCCTCCACACCTGGGGGTCAGGGCCTGTGAGGGCCAGAGCTGGGGCTGGGACGAGATCTCGAGACAAGCCCCAGAATTCTGCCACCACCCCTGGAGGAGGCCAGGGGGCCTCTGAGAACATGAAGGACACCAGCGAGCAATCAAGGAGTCACACACATGATGCAGACCCAGGACCTACAGACTTCGGCACGTGACAGCACCCAGCCCTGCCAACACAGGGCCTGGTTCAAGGCCCAGTGGTGCCCTTTTGAAGCAGAAGCTTTGGACTTGACCCCGGAAGGCCATTCTACTGTGTCACACCATGCTCAGGTCCCACCCACCAGCCCCTGCCTCCCACCTGCACACTGAAGTATCCTGCCCAGGAATAGCTGGTCTTTTTCTGAGAATCCTGTGGAATGGAAAACCTAAACGAACTCCACCCCAGCACCTGTCCAATTTCTGTCCCGCCTTTGAGACTCACTCTAATACACAGGTCATGCAAACAAGCGCACAGAAGCGACATTTACTTAACTCTGCTATGCCCAGGTAGCATCACTTACAATTAGCGAGCCCCCCAAAGCTCTCTTACTTTCCTATGTCCTCCCAGTCTCAGGTGGTGACGGAGGGGTCAGAGGTCACTACTCCAATTTATAGGTAGGCTGTGATGACCCTGGGTCCTGGGGCTTGGGTCTCAAGGCTTGGCACTGGTTTCTCAGCTCCTGGCCCACAGTGAACCTGATGGAACATGCTAGAAGGTTGGAGACACCTGCCCAAGCAAAAAACATTTCAGCAGTCAACGACACAACACTGACGAAGGGGCCTCCTGTGCTCTCCTTTCGCTGCCGACTGTCCCCGGGAACCCCAGAGAAAGTCTCAGGCATCCTCCATGGTACACCCAGGCCGAGTGAGCGTGAGTCTCCAGTCAGGGCACTGGCTTTGTAAATACTCCAAGCTCCTGCAAACAACAGAGGCCGAAAGCCGTTACTGCTGTAACTGACCTGCATAAACACAACTGGCCAGGGCCATTCTGTTCACTGGTGACTACAACTAAGGGCAAGGCTGAATGACAGCAAAAAACCTCAGCTCCAAAGCAGGAATGCAAACTTCTGCGACACAATGCCTTCTCCTAATTATCTTCTAAGGCCCAGACAAAGGCCATCTCCTCCAAGAAGCCTTCCCTGATGCTCCAAGCTAGAAATGATCTCTCCCACCCTGAACCCCATCTTCCCTGACTCCCACCCCACTGCCTGCACTACTTTCCACCTTGGAGCACACATCATTTGTGCCCCACCTGCCTTCTGCACCACAGTGTGGAGGGTTCACACCTGATTCACCACTGCAGCTGCCAAATACCCACAAAGACCAGAACTTGGCTGCAGCCTGGTAGCTGTTTATGAAGAAACAAATCCCCACCGGCCACTTACTATTCACTCTCAGGCCCTGGGTGGGCCCTCAGTGGATTCTCTTTGAAACCTCACAACACCTGCTATAAGGAAGGTAACCTCATAATCTCACATGATGAAGAAACCAAGGTAGACACTGGGCGATGTGCCCCAGGCCACCCAGCTGGTAAGTGGCAGCGCCAGACCTGAACTCAGGGCCAGTTGCTCCTGACTCATCATGGGTTATGAGCACATAACTAACACCACAGTGAGTCAAGGGAGGTACCGAATGCTTGCCACCTTCATGCCATCCGAGGTCATGCCACTGCAAATCAGGGACCATCTCTGGTGGCCTTTACTCCTCCCTGCGGTTTTGTTCTGTTTCTTATGGTTGGTCCCAATGTTAGTGTGATTCTTTAACGCAGAGAATAAAGTCTGCACTGGCCAATCAGCTGTGTGCTTCTGAACAGTGTACAGGCAGCTCCTTGAGCTGGCTGTGGACAGGGGTGGTCACTCACAGGTCGCCATGTCCTGAACGACTTTCCCTTCCTGCCTCCCAGCTCAGCCTCAGATGCTTTGAAACAGGCCTGGGGGGACTCACCGTGTGGCCCTGCACAGCAGCAGCCCTCACTGGACTACGTGTGAGCAGGTCATCGCCACCTCCCTTTTCAGTCTTCCCTTCGCCTATTACTCCCCACCCAGGGCCCACTAGGGCTTTCACTGATGAGTCGAAAAAGTAGACCTGGGCGTGGCTGCCAGGGTTCAAATCCCAGCACCTTCCAGAAGTTCAGCATCCTCACCTCTCAAAGGAGAGATGAGGGCATCCACCCAGCAGGGCAGTCACGAAGACAAAAGCAGAGGTCCCCACCAGGGCCCAGAGAACCTTCTGAAGATGCTTTACGAATTAGCTCAGTTAAACCTTACACTGATCCCATGAGAACATTCCTCCCACTCTCGCAGGCGTGGAAACAGAAGTGGCAAGCACACCAAGTGTCAGCCACAGACCAGCACGAAATATACTCAGCAAAGAACAGAGAGGTGCTCAGGGGTATGCACTGGATTGGACAGTGGGGCAGGGGTAGGGGTGGGCTGCTGGCCTTTCTCTGGGTAAGACCCTGGAGAGCAGGCAGGACCCATATGTAGAAGTGACAAGCAAGGTGACCAAAGCTGAGGACCCACAGGTCTAAGGAGCAGGCACATCACCAGGGCAGGGAGTGCCCGCCCATCACTGAGAGATGGTGAAGAGACACAGGGGGCCCTTTCCTGTGTCCACAGCTGTTCCTAACGAGGGCCTTGCAGAAGGTGGAGGTCCCGCTCCAAAGAACCATCTCTAACCACTCTTGGGCAAGGCCATCTCTCCACTAGTTTTAAGCATAAGGCTAAACCTTTTCTCTTACCTCAAAGATGGCTTCGGAATCCCTCCCCTTACCTCCAATAGGGCAAGAAATGTACCAAAAGCAACCTATAGGAGGCCACAGTGGGGCTGAAGGACCCAGGTGCACATGCTGTTTTCTGCCTGGTCTCGCCCCACCTCTGCCATGTGTCTCAACACTCCTCCTGGAGAACTCTTAATCCTTCAATACCCAACTCAAATGTGCCACTTCTCCAGCAGCTGTCCCTGCTACTCTGTGGCATGCCATGTGTCTCAACGCTCCTCCTGGAGAACTCTTATTCATCCTTCAAGACCCAACTCAAATGCGCCACTTCTCCAGCAGCTGTCCCCACTACTCTGTAGCACAGCTGGCTCCTTCCTCACACTCCCAAAGCACCCAGGGCATTGTTCTTTTGAAGCACAACCTGGCGCCTTCAAAGGTTCTTTACCAGTTTTCAACCTTGGTACCACTGGCATTTGGGAATGGGCAGTTATTTGCGGAAGGATGGCCATGTACCTTGTAGAATGTTTGGCCACATCCCTGACTTCAGATACCAGTGGCACAAAAATGTCTACAAACATTGCCAGATATCCCTCAGGGGAATGAGGTGGGGGAAAACCGCCCCTCTCTGAAAATCACTGATTTTAATCCTGGTGCTCTGTGGCTTAGGGTAAGGACTACCAAGACAAGGGCTTAGTAAATGTGTGCGGGAAACATGAGAGCCAGAGATGGCTGCACCACCCAACAAGGACCCGCGTTGACGCCTTCTTCATCTTTGAGCAGCTTCCTAATTGGCCTCAGATCTTAAGATACAGAACTTCTCCTTACCGTAGGCTTGATCTGATGACTTGTCTGTGAGACGTCTGAATGGCTCCAGTGGCCTTCAGAGCAGGGCTGGGCTATGGTAGGGTTGCGTGAGCCACCTGCCACCAAGGAACACCAGGACCTCCCAGCCTGGGTCCTGTCCACTCCCCTCACGCTCAGTGGCACAGTCACAGCCCATAAGCACCGGGCCCTTCGGGCCTCCCAGATGTAGTCCCACGCACAGGAGCCCAGTGTTCTGACTGGCATCTGCAGCCACTCAGATTCTGCTGAGATGAAGGCCTCCCACTGCCCTCTGCTTCCCCGGCCATCAGGTGGTCAGACTGAAGGCCTAGAGGTTCCTGGCTCTGCACCTGGCAGGCGCTGCTGCCAGGTCGTTTGCGCCCAGGTGATAATCCAACCCACCACTTCCTTCTGCCACCTAGAGTTTATTTCACTCCCACCCAGGACAGTGAGCTCTATGCGGGTAGGGCCTCCATTCTGCACCCCCACAGGCCAATGGCCATCTGGATACACGCAGGGACTCAGCAGGCGTGCAATTCCAGAGAAGCAGCTATGTCAGTCCTCAAGCCGTCTGTTGTGCCGCCATTACCCCCAATCTGCAGGAAGCACAGGGGAGTCCTCTGCATGTGAATGGTGGCAGATCGCACCAAGGGAAACCGAGAGTGAGCCCAATACCCCCCTACCACTTGGTCTGCCCCCTGTTCAAGGAGAAAAGTCCACTGACACTGCGCCTGGGTTCCCAGCAGTGCTAAATTGCTACAAAGCTTGCACTCCCGGAAACTCGATTTTATAAACATCACTTTTCCAAATGTGTATTTTAGTTCTGGTATCTAGGAACTGGATACTTTAAAAAGCAGGCCCCAAACTTGCCTGCATAGCAAATCTGCCGGCTGGCTGGCACAGCACAAGAGAGGCTCTGTTGTGAGGCAAAAGCTGGTTTTTTTTTTTTTTTCTAAACAGGCACTACTGGCACTACTGGTATTTTAGGCTGGGTAATTCTTTATTGTAGGATGGTCCTGTGCCTTGTTTAGAATCACCAACAGGTTCGTTCACAGCCACTAGCGGTGACCCTTCCCAGTCTTTGCACAGAGGTCATAAAAGGCAGAGGTGATGCAGGTAGGGTAAGGAAACCTAGAAGGAACCACCCCAGACCTGAGGAGGTACCAGCACCTGAAGAAAGCCTTCCTTAGACCCCCGAAGCACAGACCATCCCTTCTCCGTGGGGTGCTACCGTCTCTCAAACACAGCGTACACATGGTTCACTGGAATCCCCTTCTCAGAGCTCTCTCCTTCTGGAATATTAGTTTCTAGATGGCCATGACAGTCTTTTCACTCTACAAAGAAGAGTTGCCTTTCCAGGTGAGGCAATGGCATGTGTTGAAAGAAAGACAAGAAACACCCTTTTTCTACAAGTTTAAGAAGTGCCATTATGCTGGGTTCACAACACGGCTTTTAAGTCAACAAATGACAGAGGGGGCTCCAAATGCAAAGCTGGCAAGGGTGCTTGCCTCTTAGGTTTGAAAGGCGGATCCCACAAAATTTAGGTCTGACAATCTACACTGAGCTGAGCTTTCCTTATTCTCTTGCAGTAAGATCTCAGTGGCTGCTTATCATCTTCACGACACAGCCTGGTTTTCCAGGCTTTTTAATCAATGAGTAACTCAATGAGCACCTACTGTGTGCCAGACACTTTTAGGTGAGGACATGGCAGCGACTGAAACAGGGGAAAGCCCTGCTTGCCTGGAGCTGCCGCAGTTAGCAGCACAGGCAGATACCTATGCACTTGTAAGCAGCAGTAGCCTGCTGCTTATTAGCTTGCTTCCTACTTATTGTCAGCAATGAGAAAGAGAGAAGGCTGAGAAGGGAAAATTCTTTTCCAGGGATGCCCCTCTATTAAGGTGAGGACATCCAAGTAGAAACCAAGGGAAAAGGCCCGGCATGGTGGCTCGCACCTATATCCCAGTACTTTGGGAGGCCAAGGCGGGCGAGCAGAACCCTTGAGGTTGGCAGTGGGTTCAGCCTGGCCAACACAGTGAAACCCCGTTGTCTACTAAAAAATACAAAAATTAGCCGGATGTATTGGCACGTACCTGTAGTCCCCCCTACTTGGGAGGCTAAGGCAGGAGATTCGCCTGAACCCGGCAGGTGGAGGTTGCATTGAGCCAAGATCATACCACTGCATTCCAGCCTGGGTGACGGAGTGAGCCTCTACCTCAAATTACAAAATAAAAAGAAACCGAAGGGAAGACAAGGAGCAGGCCTCGCAGCTATCTGAAAGAATGTCCAGGCAAAGGCAATAACTAGCAGGTGCCAAGACAGATGTGTGGCATGCTCCAGAAGCAGCAAGGAGGCAAGAATGCTGGAGGCCAGGCCTTGGTAAGGACTCTGGCTTTCACCAAGGTGGGAAGCCACTAGAGGCCTGTCTTGTGTTTCAGCCACTCCAGTAGCAGTGTTGTGAACAGACCCCAGGGCAGCAAGGGTCAAAGCAGGGAGGCCTGTTTGGTTTTGAGGAGTTTGCGGGGGCAATAATTCAGGTGGGGGAAGACAGCTTAGTTGGGGATGGAGGCAGAGGAAGCAGGGGAAATCTGTTAGATTCTGAAGACATTTGAATGTGGAGTCAGAAGGATTTGTTAAAATTAAATGTGGCACAGAAGCGAAGCAGTGAGTGAAAAAGGAGTCCAAGGTCTGGGGCCTGAACAGCTGGAGGAACAGTGTTCCTTTTTACGGGAAGAGCACAGGAGAAACCCCAATTTGGCTTGGGGTATGTATGTTGAGTCTGAGATGTCAATGAGACATCTGTTACATCTTCCATGATGTGGTCCTAATCTCCATTTCTTCCCTCTTTCTTCCCTGAGCCTGCATTCCAACCAGACCATCTTTCTTCCTCAATGGTCATGCCAATTCATGTCACTTTTTTTTTTCCAAGAGTACTTTGCCCTACAAAAAAATCTTACCCACCTTTACTTGAGTACCCAGTCCACCCATCCAACTAACAACAGCCTCAGTGCCTGATCTACATTCAGCCCAGGGAGGGCTATATTAGTAGCATCTCGTGCTGACCTGGCATCGCAAAGACTTAAAAATAGATGAGAAGGGAAAGAGGGTAACCCCTGAGGAGAAAACAGCAAACCACGGGGAAGGAATAAGAATACAGGTCTCAGAAACAGGCAGAATGGGTTTCACAAGCCGGGAAATGCTTTCTGCAAAGGGGTGCCTGTCCCGGTATGACCTCTCCATTAGAAGCAGCTCCAGTTACTGGCCTGCCTCACCTTGCTAAGTCTGACTCCTCTTTAGATTAACAGGCCCATGTGGGGTGGAAAGAGATGCTGCAGTTTAAGAAGCCACCATAGGGCCAGATGCACAACAGGTACTTTATGTGAGGCCCCCTCCCTGGAAGTGAACGTGGACCGCAATGACAGGGAAGGCCTGGCTAGGGGCAAAACCAAATATCCTACTGCTCTGCATCCAAAGATGTGTTAGTGGATTTTGATTGCCAAACTACTAAATATCTCTTTAGGGGTGTCTCAATTTTTATTTTCTCAAAAACTTCAGGACCTGACTTTGGAGACTTCCAGATCATTACCATTAGATCCCTGGTGACATTTCTCCGGTTCTAAGCAAGGCCGTTTCGGCTTTCTAGGAATCTGACTAGCAAGTTGTTAGCACCTTCAAAACACACTCACACCCACCCACCCCCTCATCTGAGGTGCCCAGCAATCCTGGGCAGGTAGAGCTCTGTCTTCCAGCAGAGGAACAGCAGTGACTGGCTGGCTTAAGGAGACGGATGGGGGCAGTGCCAGCAGCTCTTCAGACCAAGAGGCTTCTCCTTTCACAGCAAAGGAAACTGAGGCCCAAAGACCCCTTCCTTCCCTCAGTCAGTTGCTGGCTTCCTGGAGGACAAGTGTGTCTGATCAACAGTCCCAACCCACCAAGAAAAATCAGGCTAACTTTAAGTTGACAACCCTTGTATGCCTATGGCCTATAGAACCAATCACTTCATACACCTTTGTGCCAGCCGCCCCACTAAGCACAGCACGGGAGATATCACCCAATGGCCGGATGGGCACCTCCAACTCCCCCCTACAATTCCATCACTCAGGCTGAGGAAGGGAGAAGCAAAATTTAAGTGTGTAACCCAGGAAGGGACGGAGGCTGATAGACTGGGTCACCCCAACAATTACAGAGGGACTTGCAAGGATTACAATGAACTTGCAAGGATTTCCCAAGGAGCTGGCTCTAAAAGCCTTTTCAGCCTGGGTACTGGAGGCCTGCAGAGCATGATTCACGGAAACACACTGCTTCCTGTTTTTGCTTTGGGGCTTAGATCCATGGCGGCAGATCAGCCTGGCCCAGAGACGTGGGTGTTTGTCCGGGCTCTGCCACACTGGAAGACCAGGGTATTAACAGCGAGTTAGCTGAGTGCCATCTAGCAAGGGCTCAACGTGCACCAGGCACCACTGGGCTTGAGGGACGCCATCAGCTCATTCATTCCATCTGCCCAGCCAGCAGGGGAAGGGGAAGTGGAAGTGGTCATCATCTCATCATGTTTTACAGATGAGGAAATTTGGGCTCAGAGAGGCCCAAATCGCCAGTCTTCTCAAGGTCATGCAGCGGCCGACTGGGTCAGTCTGATCTCTCAAATCCGGAGCCCTTGCTTTTGAGGAATGAACTAATCTAATCTCCCATCCACGTAGTAACCAGGCCTGACCCCGCTTAGCTTCCGAGATCAGAGGCGATCCGGCGCTTTCAGGGTGCTATGACCATAGACAGAAACAAACTAAGCTTCAGTTTCCTCATCAAGAAAGAGAAGAAAGGGACCTGGGTGAATCTAAAGCCGGCTTCCGGGGCTCCTAGGTGTGGCTACCCGTAGAGGGGGCGTGGCGCCTTCACCCTCCCCGGCCAATGGGCAGGAGGTGAGGGGTGAAGGGGAAGGCGAATTCCCC